>NC_072775.1:32672371-32858146 GCF_022539595.1 Amphiprion ocellaris
ACTCAGAAACGGACAAACAGATTTGGATGAAATTTTCAGGGAAGGTCAGAAATGACACAAGGACCAAGTGATTAGATTTTGACAGTGATGCGGCTTATAGTCTGGATCCATGGATTTGTTAAAGATTTCTGTCTCATTGTGACACAGCGGCACGACTTATCAGGACTTATCTTTTAGAAATGATACAAGGAACAATTAATTAAATTGTGGGGGTGTTTCTGAGTCCCATCAATTTCCGCCGCCAGCTACATATTTAGGTCATGTGATTTGGTATCTGTACATAATGTACACATGCATAACACACGCCTGTGCTCAATGCAATGTCTTTTTTTTTTTTTTTTTTTTAAAGATTTCATTCGTCAGAAATGATACAACAACTGAGCAGCCTTGGCTTAATACTGCGCTGTCTGAATGCTTTTCTTATTTAAATACGCAGCAACTACAAAAGAACACATTTTCTACTATGTGCAGATTTGCTTTTCCAGAAGTTTTAGGCACATTTTTTAAAGCTCAAATCAGGTTAATCCATATTAATCATTATAATCATCCATTATTTGGCCTCTTATGTTTTTATTTATAGACATATATTGCGTGACATGCAGCGTGACGTTTCACTTGGTCATGCTTCCTTGTAAAAAGCCACACAGTGGGTTGAGTTAATGTGAGCAGCAGGAGAGCAGCAGGACGCCGTCTCACTAAAACGAAGCCGCAGGTTGAGAAAGTGTCTACAAAGATGAGTCAAAGGACAGAAATAAACTGGAGTGTTTTCATGCACAATGACGAGCTTGGATGAGATTTTTTTTTTTTTTTTTTTTAAAGTGAATTTCAGGTGACAAGAAAGTCTCCGTGAAGGTCTGCAAAAGCTGATGATGCTGATAAAAGAAGCTTCTGAAATAGAAAAAGAAGCTAATGAAGCTAATCAGGTTTGCATGAAAAAATACAATCTTTGTAGGAGTTTATCTGCCTTCACATGTACACCCACCAGGCAGAATATTTGCCTAACTGCCTAATATCGTGTTGCTGATCCATCGAGGCCTGGACTCCACTAGATCCTGAAGGTGAGCTGTGGTATCTGAGATGTTAGCAGCAGATCCTTTAAGTCCTGGAAGTTGCGAGGTGTCGCCTCCATGGATCAGACTTGTTTGTCCAGCACGTCCCACAGATATTGGATTGGATTGAGATCTGGGGAATTTGGAGGCCAAGTCAACACCTCTAACTAGTTGTTGAGCTCCTCAAACCATTCCTGAACCATTTTTGTTTTGTGGCACGATGCATTATCCTGCTGAAAGAGGCCACAGCCATCAGGGAATACCGTTTCCATGGAAGGGTGGACATGGTCTGCAACAATGCTTAGGTGGTTGCTACATGTCAAAGTAACATCTACATGGATGGAGGACCCAAGGTTTCCCAGCAGAACATTGTCTGAACCATCGCACTTGCCTTCATCCCATAATGCATCCTGGTCCCATGTGATCCCCAGTAAGCGACGCATCCGGCCATCCATGTGAATATTGAGTCACGTTGGACAATTGTTTATACATTATGGACAAGTTCGATAAACTTTCATGATTTTGGATGGATTTCACCTAATTTTTGACACGTTTAGAAATTTTGGAGAAGTTTTTGTCATTTGGACATTTAGAAAAAATATTTTTGACAAGATTTGTGTCATTTTAGACTAATTTTGAGTCATTCTGGATCAATTTTGGCTAAACTTTTGGATGGATATTATCAAATTTTGGACAAATTTAGAGACACTTTGAGTCCAGTTTTGTGTATTTGCAATGATGTGTACAGCTAGAAGCAGAACAGTGCACACAAGGACATGTTATTTTAGCACCTTCTTGCTTCTATTTGTCTGTTTTTGACTAATTTAGGGTCATTCTGGACAATTTGTAATGCATTTTGGATAACTTTTAGTAATTTGGGAAAGATTTCACTTAATTTTGGACACATTTTGGACAAATTTTAGGAATTTTAGATAAGCTTTAGTCATTTTGAACTAGTTTTGGCTATTTTGTGACAAAAATTAATAGTTTGGGGCATTTTTTATAGTAGTTTTGTTTATTTGCAACAATGTGCACAGCTGGGAGAAGAACAGTGTAAACAAAGGGAAATATCAGCATGATTTGCACGTTTTTCTTTTCTGTAAAAGAAAACGTGGTTCATCAGACCAGGACACCTTCTTCCATAGCTCTGTGGTCCAGTTCTGATGCTCATGTGAACATTGTTGGTCTTATGCATCGCTGCATGGGGTCAACATGGGAACCCATCAACTTTGAGGACAAAATATTCACTGGCTGCCTAATATATCCAACCCACTAACAGCAGCCATGATGAAGAGATAGTCAGTGTTATTCTCTTCACCTGCCAGTGGTCACAATGTTATGTCTGATCGGTTTATGGGTTCAAAGATATAAACTTACTTAAAGTCAACTCAAAACTGCTGCATATTTGTGCAGCTCCATCTCTGTTTACAACCTTTTCCTGCAAGAAGGAATAAAAGCCTCAAAAATGGAATTCACGTCACATCTGTCTGCATTCTGAGACACGCCGATCAATACCTGGAGTTGTTTTTAGTCGCAGTGGCAGCATCTATTGATCTACAGCAGCGGTCTGGAGAAAATTAAACTCTGAGCGCTTTGATTGATGTCTGAGGCTGAGAACTCGCTGCAAGATTCTGAAAAATACGCTGCATCATAAACCAGACGGCACGTTTCACCGTCAAGTCATAAACATCATCAAAGCCGAGAAACCGACAACAAATTAATAATAAACCAGACTCATGTTCACATGTCGTAGTGTCAAAGATTTGTTTTCTGAGCACATTACCTTGTTTCATTTCAATAAAATGATCCAAGTAACAGCAAATATCTGTCAAATAATTACTCTTAGCTCATCAAATACAGCAGAAAGTGTCATTTTATGGTTCAAAATTGGAAAATAAAAAATTATTATTTGTAAAAATACAGATTATTTTAAACGTTTTTACAGGTTGCGTTTGATTTTTTGTTATTGTTGTTTGTTTTTCACAGTCAACATAGAAAGCAATACTATTTCTGTGATTCTATAAGATATTATTTGTAATTTAACAAAACAAAATCTGCAAAATAACAGTTTAAAAAGACTGTCACCATTTTTCAGTCCTTGCTATACATCACCTTTCTTTCAAATAACAGCAAATGTATGTAAAATAGTTATTTTTTGGCTGATTTAAATACAACAAAAAATGTGTATTTTGCAGTAAAAATATTGGAAAAGAATAAATTGCCATTAATGTGGACATTATGTACAGGTTAATTTGTTTTACAGTCAATATGTGAAGTAATATATTTTCTGTGATTGTACTCAGTTTCACCTGTAATTTCACAAAACAAGGAAAATTTATTAAAACAAAACAGCTAAACAAAATTATTTATCATTTTTCACTCATTAAGACACAATAATTTCCATTCCAACACATATCTGTAAAATAATTATTTTTAGCTGGTTTCACTACATCAAAAATGGTGTAATTTTATTGCTCAAAAATCGAAAAAAAATATTATTAAAAAATGTTTAAAAAAAAAAAGAATTTAGATTTTTGATGTACAACATTTAGATATAAATTAAATAAAGCAGAGAAAATCAGCAAATAACATTTTGAAACATTTTTCAGGCCTTGATATACATAACTTTTCTTTCAAATGACAGCAATATCTATCAAATAATTATATTTTTGCTTATTTAACTCCAACAGAAATTGTGTAATTTGCAGTAAGAATATTGGAAAATAACAAACTGCCATTAATGTGGATGTTATGAAGAGGTTTAGTCTGAATGTTTTACAGTCAACATATAAATTCATAGTTTTTCTGAGTGTACTCAATATTATCTGTAATTTAACAAAACAGGGAAAAAGTATTTTTTTAAAAACACTAAATAAAGCTTTTTTTTTTATTATTTTTTAGTCATTAATAAACATACATGTCCATTCCAAATAATAATTATTTTTAGCTGATTTAAAGCAAATATGGTCAAAAACTGAAAAAAGAACAAATTTTTATGAATAAAATAAGATTTTTGAAATGCAACATCTGTGATTTTTGTAGATATAAATTAAATAAAGCATGGAAAATGAGCAAAATAACATTTTTACAAATTTCTACCATTTTTCAGGCCTTGATATACATATTTTTTCTTTCAAATAGCAACAAATGCGTGTGAAATTATATTTCTGCTGCTTTAAGTACAGCAAATATAGTGCAATCTGTACTAAAAACATTGCAAAAGAATGAATTAGCATTTCTAAAAACACAGATGTTTGATCTGGACATTACTGATGGTTTTTTGTTGTTGTTTTTTGCAATTCTAGGTGATAATTTTTTTTTTCCCCTGTATTTTTTCTACATATTATCAGTAGTTAACCAAAACAGGTAAAATTGATAAAATAAAAGTACATTGTTCAACCAACTGCAGTAAAACAGTGAATATTAGTATATTTCAGGTTAATGAAGTTGAATTCCTCCTGGATGTGGATTAAATTCAGTACGTTTATGTTGTGTTTGCTTGTGCACGTCGTCACTTATCTGCATGTTGCATAAGAACAACTGCATGGAAATTCAGGCCTCTTTTCTATAAATACTCTCTGCGTCATTGTACTCATTTCAATCAAACTGCAAGCTCCATTTACCAGGCGGCTGCTCTGCACCGCTGTAATTACTCTCAAATGTTTCTGTGTTTTGTAGAAACAACGACGACGAGGGAAAGACACGACGAACGTTGGAGGAGGAGGAGGAGAGGACCGGAAAAGACGGAGGTTTCACCGACTCAAACGCTGCAAATTTAACCAAACTTCCCAATTATTCCCAAACGCTCGTATCTCGCTTCAAGCCGTTTCTTGTTGTTGAATAAATTAGGTGGAAAATGCAGACAAATGGGTTTGTGAAATGACGCAGTCCTGCCAGGATGTGATTACAATTATGAGTCACTCTGGACTTCTGGAAGAAGGAAATTATACTGACAAATAATGTGTTTACCTCTTTGTGTTCATTTTGAAAGTTTGCATAAAAATCTTGTTTAGGGAGAAAAATAAAAACTCATTGTCTTTCTTTGAGCGTCTCCCTTTATTTTGCATACTTTCGTCTTTGCATCACCTCTGAATATGTCTCAGAATGAAACCAATCTAGAGACACAGTATTGATATTCAACTTTAATTCTTCTGACACTGGGTGACCTTGATTTTACTGAACTAGATGTTCTTCAACACGACAACTTTGGTTTTACCCTCAGGCGTAGCTCTGTGAAAATAAATTTTTCGCAAGAGCTTGAATCAACGCATTTTGTACACGTTTTAGTCATTATGGACTAATTTTGGATAAACTTAGGTCATATTGGACAGATTTCACTTAATGTTTCACACATTTTAAAAGTTTCGGATAAGTTGTAGTCATTTATTCATTCATATTTTTAACAAGATTTATTTAGTTTTAGACTCATTTTGAGCCATTTTGAGAACATTGTAGTCACTAAGGACACAATTCGACTTTATTTTTGGTCACAGTTGAGTCATTTTAGACTTTTTGGGATCAATTGTGGATGAACTTAAGTCATTTGGGATGGATTTAATCTAATTTCGGATCAATTTAGGGTGATTCCAAAATTGGTGCTCATTTGGGCTCCAAATTTTTAAAAAAATTAACCTTCTCTTTTACAGTTTACTGCTACATATTCATCAATAAAAGGTCATAAACTATCACAGGCTTGATTGGTTCAGCCCTTTCATCAATGGTACCATTTTTATTCCATGTTTTACTTGTTGTTTGCTAACCCTACTTTAATCACAGTAACAGGGTTGCTAATCCATGCTAATGTTAGCTTTTTCTCAGCAGTAGAAGCTAGATATTTAGCTGTTACTGCTGACCAAGAGGACAAACTGGAAAAAAGTAAAAAGAATTTGTCTCCTGATAACGTGCACAGCAGGGTTGCATGAGGTAGAGTGAGACATTCAGTCAAGGCTGAAAATGTATGAAAATATGAAAAATATCATGTGATTCACTGTTTTCTTCTTCTTCTACCAGCTAGAAAGGTTATGTTAGCAGGGTTGTTGTGGGACACACATTCCATGCATAATATTAATTATTTAAAACATTATCTTGATTAATTGGTCATCAGGGGGGTGGACAAGAGAAGAATGATATTTTAGGGGATATTCCAGATTTATTTCGTATTTTTAAAAATATTTTCAAACATTCTTTTCTCTTAGTTTTTCAGATTTGGTCTCAGGACAAGTAAATTTACACAACAACTGAATGTTTTAATATTCATGGATTATTTGAAATTTGATGGGTGGGATGTAAAATGTCCTCCACTTCTGGAAGGACCCATCACTTATAAACCTGGAGGGCTGTGAAGAAGCTGCTCATTCTGAATATTGGAAGCAATCAGGGGGTGGAAGTCTAATGGAAACGAATGTAGGTTTCAACTGGAACGTAGCAGTTCAGTAAAATTCTCCCTGGATTGTAAAGTTAGGAGGCCGTTTAGCTGTGAGGGGGGTTGAGTTCTAATAAACGTCTTCATATCTTAACAGTGTGTCTTTTAACAACCACAAAACACTATTTAAGTGGATTTTCACCATATAGGAATGGAAATATTTGTACGGATTTGACGAATGTCCCTCCCGAACCTGCCCATGGTTGAGAAACCGTAATGAAATCATACATTTAAAGTTCTGCACACTGAACGCTGATAAAGAAACGCCAGTAGATTCACTTAATAAAGTCAGTAATCTGATGTAATCTTTGCTAAAATGTGGATTTTCCCTCCCAATAGGAGATGAAGATGAAACCTGCAAAGCCTAAATCCTGCCTCATTAAAATGTCTCCATGGCAACCAACGGATATCACAGATGCTTCTAAAACTTTTGGTTCCATTTGATTTGGCAGAACGTCTTCCTGTTCTCACCATGCAACAGCTTTCTTTCAAAATTCATCCAGATGAATGGAAATTAACCTCCTGTTGTGTTCATTTATGGGCACCAAAAAAACATTGTTTCTTTGAAAAAAAAATCCCCAAATTTCTGAAAATTTGCAAAACCTTCAGGAAGAAAATTTCAATAATTCCTTAAAACAATCTCTTAAAAGTTTCATTTTAAAAAAAAAAATCCCCCAAATTGAAAAGAAAATTCTTGTAAATATTTTCAAAAAATGAGTAAAAATCTTCCAAAAAATCCTAAAAATATCTAAAGTGATTCCATATATATCAGTAAAACTTCTGATAGTTTCTTTAAGAACATTCACAAAAAAATCAACCAAAATCCAGCGAATTTTGCTGGATTTTGGTTGATTTTTTTGTGAATGTTCTTAAGAAACATTTTTTTAAACATTTCTTTTTTTCCACCAAAAAATGTTCAGAAATTTCAAAAAAAAAAAAAAAATGTTGAAAATGTGGACATCAGAAGTTTCACTGTGAAAATCGCTATATTTTTTCACATTTTCAAACTTTAAAACGGGTCAATTTGACCAGCAGGACGGCACGAGGGTTAAAGGTAAACTGTGGAAACTAACCAGTGAAACTTGCATCATCCATTAACAAGACCACATTTAAACCACAACGAAGTCCAACGAAGACAAACTAACATTCAAACTCCTGTGCCACAGGACGTTTTTTCATCCATATCTCGAATTATCCCTCATAATTATAGTCATGCATATGTGAGTCTCTGCAGTTCATCCCAGTTCTCCACCGGAGGGCCATAACTCAGCGCCAGGCGTGTCCTCCTGTGATTTATGGTGCAGATTAGAGCAGGAGGAGGCCGTTCTCAGAAGTATTAAGATGGAGGAGATGGACTGGCAAGATGTTGACATGGCAGCTGCAGAAAATTTAGCTTTGCCTGATGGACGATTTTACTAAATTTGCTTAAGCGCTCACGATCCAAGCGGTGAAATATTTTAATGCAGGTTACTGTATGTGCAGGGTATTGGTGTTGTCACACATACGCTGGAAGCTGGAATCCTTTTTCCTGCAGAGTTGTTGTGCATTTCTGGACACGCTGAGTGAAAGCAGAAAACCTCAGTCCCGTCTAATGAACTGGATTAAGACGTCTTAATGGATGCGTCGCCTCTTGGGAGTCCATCCCGTCACCTACCAAACACCACAAGATCAATGATATCTGGCCTCAGAGTGGCTGCAAAGTCAAGAAATTCCCTGCAAACATGTCACCAGCTGCCTCTGGCTCTCTGGTTTCACTCGTGCTGCCAATGCTAGGAATAATTAGCTGCTCTGTGTGATGTCTGTGGTGTGTTTTGTCTTCTGGAGGCTTCATTTTAAATGAAAACATGCAGACACACCTTGGAAAAAAAGCTGTTTACCATAAAAATAAAGACTGGAGGTTAGATTTTTAACAGAAATTAGCAAATTCAAACAACAACTTAACTAAATGGTCTTTTTTTGTTTTTAAGTTTTAGATTTTAAGAAAATAGACATACATTCTGTGATTTCACCATTTTAAGAGATGGGATTTGATGTATTTCACTGTAAAAAAAAGTTGTTTAATTGTACTTGTAAGATGTATTCCATGGATTTTCCTTGTTTTGTGAATATATAGAAAAAAATATGTTTCACGTTACATGTTCACCCTAAAAAAAAAAAAGAAGAAAGAAACAGGCCAAAACTGTAAATAATGTCCACATAAAAAAGAAACAATATAACGAATAATTGGTGATTTTGCAAGATTTGACTGTAAAATTATTGGGTTTTTTTTAAATTTAAAGTCAGCAAAAACATAATTATTTTACAAATAATTATGATATATTTTCCTCTTGTTTACAGTCTTTAAAGGTTACAGTCTTTTTTCCCCTTTTTTATGATGTTTTATATCAATTTTTGAAATAGTCGTTTTGGTCAACCTTTGTCTTAATTGCATATAATGAAACTATCCTCATCCTACATGTTTGACATCCTTGTCAGAAAACACAGGCTAAGTGGAAATATCACTCATTATTTTGTCAATTAGTCAGATAAAGCTAGAAAAACTAAAACTCCCAGGAACCTTAAACGCAGCAAAATCTGCATGGGCTCCTATAAAAAAATACTAACAGTCAGCATTATGGAACAGTTTTAGAAACATTCTACTTAAATACCACCAAAAATGCAGAGAATTAAGACTATAATATAGACTGTTTACAAGTGATTTTATCCCAATTTATTGCTCAAAAATGCCAGCTGCAGAAAACGGGCCACTGGGTAAATAACACTGATCAATAACCAATTTTATGACACTAATGGCATTGAACAGCTGGGACTTTGGAACAATCCTGAGGAAGCCTTCTGCAAATCTGGAGATGTCTATACCAACTTTTGTAACTTCTATGAGATGATCTCCTCGCTTTAAAGACAACTAGCTTTCCTTCATTTATTCTTACATTTACAGAAATGTGGCTCCGAAGCAGCCGATCGGAGGACAGTTGCAGGAATTTGCCCTCGAAGGCCTGTCGAACCGCACGCTTTTGATCAGTACTGCCGCCTACAACGGCCAATTAGTCTAATCAGACAGGCGTGGAGCGAATACGCCGGCGACTGGAAGGAATCATTAAACAAACACGCTGAGGCTTCCAAGTCCAGTCAAGTGTTCTCTGCTCTGCATCCCTGCATCCTATTAGTGAAGCCAGAGCACAAGAAAGCGCATGTTGTCTTGCCTTGGACAAGTTCTCACGTGATATTCCGCTTCTCCAGGAAACAGGTTGGTTGAACGCGCAAGGGTTCATATACCGGCAATGGAGCTTCACAGAGAAATGACAGCATGTGACAGCCATTCGGGAGGTGACACGCAACAGGCCACGGATGGGCTGCCTGTTGCCATGGCGACCTCCTGCATCCCTCACAGCAGAAAAGAGGGTGAAGCTTCGTCACGCCGCCTCCTGTGTCTGCAGCTGACTTCCCTTCCTCTCGGTTTGGACAGTAAAGTCAAATAATGGCTGATTCATTTGAACATGGGAAGAAAAAGTAGTAACGAGTGCGTCAGTGCATAAAGGTGTAATTTACAGCAGTACCTTTTAACATGTTTGGGCTTTTACTTTGAAAGTGTCTCAATCAGCTGCGAGTCACTGGCTGTTTGCAGTGAGCAGAGCAGGAAGACTGAGCATTAGACCCTCGAACAAACGGCACACACCTCAAAAACCGTAAGTCGTATCAGAAAAATTCTTTCACCGCATGAAGCACGATCTCGTTTAGAACCAGCTGATGTATTTTCATGTCTGTACTGTGTGATGTGCAGATTAGTGGCAGGTTAAAGGGACTCACCATTCGGGATTTTCACCTGACATTTTATAGCGTTTTGGAGCGTTTTAGTCATCTAAGTTATGAGGTGATTTATGAAAAAAAATGTAAATCCTACAGCAGTGAGACTCACAGTGGGTGAAAAAGGGCAAAAGTGCCTCAATTTTTATGTATAAATTATTCATGTAGATGAGAAACTGGGAGAAGGAAACAAGGTTAACTGCATTGTTTTTTCATAAAATTTGCTCGGACAAAAACTGAAGAAAAATTCTGGATTTTCCAAAAATTCATAATACTTAAGCTGCGACTGCGTATAAACCAAAATAGATGTGACTGCAAATTAAGACTTTGATCGCAGATATGACATTTTGAGTGAAAAATGTACCTATAAATAGCTTATAATTATGGGCTTAACTGTGTCAGTATAGCTTGAAGCACATCAGCATAATACACCTTCATGTCCAGATTCAAGTGTTTGGAGTGCATGTTTGATGTTAAATAGTTAGAATATACCAGTCTATAGAAACACTCTCAGTAATATTCATTAACTTGTCCACTCGGCCTCTCAGGAGGTTCCTTTGGTCTTCTGGCTAAATCTAAAAATCAGAGGGTTGTAATGTTTTATTCCCTCCAACAGCGCAGGATAATAGCACTTATCTGCAGCACACAGTAGGCAGTTCAGAAACCAGCCTTCCTGCAGTTTAGTGAACTAATGCCAATTAAAGCATGACCAGAGGCCGTGTTCTCGGTGGGAAATCAGCGTTTCCATGCCGAGCAAGCTTCTCCTGGATGAGCTCCATTCCAGCTCTGACGGTAAAACCGAGGGACTCAATCAACACCTGGAGGGCAGCGGTGACTCCATCAGCAAGCAGGAGATGGAAAACATGTCCCGGCTGGACGGTTGCGCTGTTACTTCTGCATGTTCAGAAACACCGTTTTCACACAGATCATCAACACGTTGTGGGACCTGCAGGATTTTTCTGTTTGTTTACATTCGAATCATTAGATTCAAACGTTTACTTGAACTCAAGGATGAACTGATTCGTTTTTAGCAGAATGAAGACAAAATAAAGATGTACTGAGGACTGTGTACACCGTTGGCATGTACAGATATGGCATGATGGAGAACTGTACCAGGAGCAGGAAACACACAGTGTGTAGCATTGTAGATAAAGTCAGAAAGACTGTTTGCTACTGAACTTTTGGGGGTCAAAAGTCACTGTGACCTTGAGAAACAAACTTTTTTTGCCAAAAATCTGGAAAATATATGGTAATTGTAACTGTACATACATACATACATACCATTCCCATTTCTCACCAAGACGACCAACATGCCGTTTAGCATCTTCCACGGGGAGTTGTTTGCTTCTGCCACTACTGGATTAACTGCCCATTTGCACATGTGCGACGGTAAGTCTACTTGGACAAACTGCTCGAAATGCATTGCCAGAGACATTTCAGGAATTTTGAGTCAATCTGCACTGCAGATGCATTAGTTAATCTGCATTAACACTTTAATTTTGACAGCCCTTATATATATGTGTGTGTGTGTGTGTGTGTGTGTTTGAGGTCACTTAGAAATGTCCTTATTTTTGAAAGGAAAGCATTTTTTTTTCAACGAAGATAACATTAAATTAATCATAAATCCAGTGTAGACATTGTTAATGTGGTAAATGACTATTGTAGCTGGAAACAGCTGATTTTTAATGGAATATCTCCATAGAGGTACAGAGGAACATTTCCAGCAACCATCACTCCTGTGTTCTAATGCTACATTGTGTTAGCTAATGGTGTTGAAAGGCTCATTGATGATTAGAAAACCCTTGTGCAATTATGTTAGCACATGGATAAAAGTGTGAGTTTTTATGTAAAACATGAAATTGTGTGGGTGACCCCAAACTTTTGAACGGTAGTGTACATTCAAAGCTTAGTTAAGGTTTGGCACCAAAATATCATGGTTTGAGTTAAAATACAACCTTTTACTACATGGTTTTGGTGGTCAAAAGTCACTGTGACCTTGACAAAAAATATTTTTGGCCAGTAATTGGGAAAATATTTGGTAATTTTGACAAATTTGTACACAAATGTTAAACAGAATACCATGATGAAGTGACAGCACTTAATATCAGAAAGGTCAAGTCTAGACAGACACACATGAAAACTTGTATCTTAAAGGAAAATACTCATTTCTAAATAAAGTCTCACGTGTTAAACACTGTCGGTGTTATGATTTAAGTGCTGCAGCTTTTTTTTTTGCTGTTGAGCAACTTAACAACAAAAAAAGGAAAATTTCAGTGTGTTGAATGTTCAAACCTCCAGCGAGCTGCAGCACGACTCGAACAAATTCACTCCAAAAGACTGTAGATGCAAACACAGAGCACAGACTGAGATTGATTGGGTTTTCTCCACATCGATGCTCGTGGTAATATTACTGGAGCTCAGATAACCTTGTTGTTTCCCCGACAGAACGCTGCTGAACAAATGCACAGTGCAAATAAATCCATCAAACCAACACGGGCTGAGTTATGGGGAGTAAAACTGGGATTTATCTACTGCAAGGCTGAACGATCATGAGGAAAAATCACACAGGTGAGCATAAAAACTACAAGCTTTTCCAGTGTTCGCCAGGTTTTCTGGCTGCATATAGATTTTTTATGACAAATTGTTTGCAAAATGTGTGTTGGAGGGTTAAATTGCATCTATTCACTAACTACTACATGATGTTTAACCTACATTTCACTGAATGAAATTATCATAAAGCAAACAAGTCTTATCTTACAGTAGCACCACACCTAAAACTGAATCTGGGTTAAACAAACTGCGTTACATCTGAGCTTTTATTCTTTCTTACTCACGGCTCTCCGGTCACAAACTACACCCTCGTCCTCAAAACGTGAAATCAGTAGTAAACCACTGATAGAAAGAAAACTATGACACAGATTAGTCATGTCAGGTGTTTATACCAACTTATGAACACAAAACATCAGCAAACATCTCCCGTTAAACTGCAACTAACTACACGCAAATGTAATAAAATCTGGACAAAAACAATAAACAACTGCTGTGATGCACAACTTAGTCTCTACAATGTAAATGAATGACTGAATGAAACCGGCTTAGAAGACCTTAAGTCATATATTTACCACCTAAAAACGGAAACGTTCATTCAATGTTCTATTTCAGGAATATGAATGTGAATGAATTTGATACGACTTTTGTTTCTCAATATTAAAGGTTTAAAACTAACATCAGCTGAAAATTATTCTATAATTACAGAATTGCAGGAACTGAAGAATCATTTAGATTTCTGCCACAATCCAGCTCCACCAGCAGGAGGTCTTCCTGCATTTGTTTTGAACAGTTAGTGGGGTCAGAAAGAGAATCTAGAAAACAATTTATATGCGACTTATTTAAGTAAATCATCCTCAGCTAAAACGTGTAAAAGCACAAGAACAGCAGAGCGAGTGAGTATTATTGACAAGCAGCCATCCTTATCTCCATGTCCAGACTCTGCTGCACGCTGGGGCTAAAAATGAAAGCCAGCTGAGGTTTGCACACTGCAAAAAATGTCGGCTTTTAAATCCCTGCATCCAATTCAGCTCAGCGGACCTTCGACGTGTACAGACGTGGCCTGATGGGTAAATGTAGAGTGCAGTAACTGTTACTGCACTTTTGATGGTCAAAAGTCACTGTGACCTGGACGAGCAACAATTCAGACCTAAAAATCTGGACGGTATACGCTAATTTTGACAGGATAGCACGATGAAGTGATGGCATTTTATGTCAGAAAGGTCCCGTCTGGATAGCTGCATATACAGCTCACATGTCGCTCAACTGAGAAAAACTGGAGCCATTGGTCAAAGTTGGGAATTATGTCCTCTAAATCAATCAGATATTATTTATGTAGCACTTTTCATACAAACAAAAATCCAAGACAAAGTGCTTTACAGATACCAGAAATTAAAAAAGCAATATATCAGTACTAAAAACCCACAACCCTATCATCAAGTTATCAATAACTGACTCTAAAATACAGGGATTGAGGAACTGAGGAAACACTTTGCTATTGAACTCATACGAAAAGGAAACACCAGATGAGATAAAACAAAGTAAAATAGGTAAGATAAATAACTAAAATAAAATTAAATGTATAAAATCTCATATATTCGTACATAAATAGAATAAGAAATTACATTAAGTAATAAACTGTACATTTAATAGACTAAAATATCTAAATAGGTAAATAAATAGAACAATACATAAATAAAATTAGTTCTAAGTAAGCGTAATAGATAAAAGCTATCAAATCAATCAAAAAACTGACAAAAAAGGTAGCTATTGAGTTTGCTTTTATAAATATCAACACTCTCTACCACCCCCTGGTCTTCTTGTGGGCAGTTCCAGAGATGTGGGCCATAATAGCAGAATGCTGCCCCCCATAGGCTTTAGGTTTAATTAAAAAGCCACCACCTAAATCTCCAGTATGACTCCAGTTGCTATTTGACGAGGTTAGAAGCAGAGGGGTCTCACCCAAAAAACATCCAAACTGAATTTTATAAGAATTTCTGTAATATTTTATGGTCTAGATTTTAGTGGTAAAGTGGTCTAACCCACAACACAATCATAGTGTTACAGTGGCGCTTCCAATGTTAGATCATTCTTGAAAACACAACTCTGAATCTATTTTTCTCAAGAACTACAGAAAGTGGGTCAGACCACTCAATTGTTCTCCACTTTTCTAGCAAATTTTAGGAGAAAAATATGAGAAACATGTCAGACAAAATACGAACTAAAACAAGGCTGAAATGAGATTCACAATGTCGTCAACCAAGCTATAGAGGAGCAAATTTTGAGCAGAAAGATTTCCCTCTGGGAAACTCTATCCTGTTTGCTATACAAGTCCCAGCCTGTTGTCTGAAAACCAATGTAACTGTCACTAAGACGGCCACTTTCTACAGCGTAATAAAGCCGTCCCTCGCAGGCATCGGATGCTGCAGGCATCGGATGCTGCAGGCATCGGATGCTGCAGGCATCGGATGCTGCAGGCATCTGAATGCAGCTCTGTTCAGAAGACGGTCGCAACGAAAATGTCAAGTCGTTCACCACGCGGCCTTCTCTCCTTTTGTACCCGCTCATGTCGGGGGGTCATTCGCTTGAAAATAGCAGAAAGTCTGGAGAGGAGGACGGCCGCTGTCATCGCTCTTTACTCAGGTCTTTACTATTGCATCCATCCTGGGATGTCACTTTGTTGGGTTTCTCCGTAGAGAACACTGCTGCGATGCCAATGCACAACTGTCACGGAACAATCTCATGTGATATTTACTTTGTGATACATGCAGAACTAGAAAAGCACTCAGAGAGCGCAGTACTGCACTAAGGCTGTGCACATGGCATTGTCAGAAATGCACTTTTTTTTTTTAAAGAAATGCAGCATTTGTTTTTTTATTAGTTATTGATGATCATAAATCATGGCACTATAGAATGTGGCCATTTAATATAGTCAAAAGATCATACGACTGCAGTGTTTTCAAGTTTCATCCTTCAATTTGGCATTAGAACAAAGTACAGCAGTACACTGCTTGTAGGGTTGTTATGTCGAATGTTCTGCTGCACTACAAGGGGAAACATTAGTACAGGTTGATCTCAGGAGCCAAATATTATGAAAGTATGAACATAAGGTCCATATGTTTAACTGCTAACTGAAGCTTTATATCGGTAAGTGTGCAGTAGCTAAACCAATACAAATTCTGTTACTAAAATGCAAACTGTAAATAAGGTTGAATACATTAAAGCTCGGCCTGTGGAAGTACAGTCTTTTATTTACATAATTAGGTATTTAAGTTCACTAATCATGGCTGGTAAAGTTGCGTGGATCCCCTGCTGTGACGCACTGAACTGGGTATAACCTGAGGGTATCCCAGCGAGAACAGTGAAGCAGCGATTACTATACCCAATTCAGTGTTTTAAAGATTTTTAGGCAACTCAAACGCATCTGTCTGCATAATTTTGTCATCTGGGAGCAGCTGTCACATCTAAAAACTTTTTAAAATGGTTTCCAGTGGTAAGGTAAAAGAACGGCCTGCTTCCTCGGGGTATTGAGATATCACTTCAGTTGTCACACTCATGAAATGAGAGAGAATGTCCTCGGCTACACAATACCAAGCTTACTCACTGTTCTTTTTTTTTTCCTGCCAAGAGAATACAGCTAACTCAGGCAATCAGAGCTGCTGTGTGGCCTGATACAACCCGAGCTGCCAATCACCAACACAACACCCTGGCATTGTCTGTGAGGTGCAGCTTGACAGCAGCTATTGAAGCAGGTCAGACACACGGTGGATGTGAACAATGGCTGAAGGTGCAGCCACCGTGGCGTGAGATTCAGCCGTCGGTGCAGCCTCGCCTCGTGACTCAGCCGAGAGGAGCTTTCCATTCTCTGTGAAGCTGAGACTGTGGCTGTAGCTGACAAGGAGCTCTGCCGCTGAAGCGTTTTAGTACTCAAGTTTTGCTCATTTGGGAAAGAACATGAGCACATAAACAAGCCCGAGATTCAAATCGTGTTGGAAAATGACCATTTAAAAGCTGGACATCCTCCAGCTGAGGAAACTGAGCGCTGATAGGCATCTACTGATCTATGAAGTAATAGAGACAAAAATGTATTTAATATCCAAACAGTGACACATAAAACATGCCACAAAACTGTTTGCACCAGGGAAATGTGCTAAAACTGTTTAAACCAGTTTCTTCCCTGACTCTGACAGAAGGACGTTCTCAATAACTGCATGACCATGCAAGGCAGACTAGTTGGGGAGGCCACCAAGACACCTATGACTCCTCTGAAGGAGTTACAAGCTTCAGTGGCTGAGATGGGAGACGGTGTTCACTGAAATCATTGCCTGCTCTTGGACAGTCAAAGCTTTATCTGAAAGTAAAGACATTGTTGAAAAAGGCTCGTTAAATCTTTAGAGCTTTCCAGGAGGCCTGTGAGACTGAAGTGAAGTCGGTTCTTTGATCTGGTAAGGCCAGAATTTAGCTTTTTGGCAACCAAACTAGATGCTATTTTCTGGCAGACACCAAAACCTACACATCATCACAAAGACACCATCCCCACTGTGCAAGGTGGTGGCAGCATCATGATGTGAAGCATGGTGGTGGCGGCATCATGATGTGAAGCACGGTGGTGGCGGCATCATGATGTGAAGCACGGTGGTGGCAGCATCATGATGTGAAGCACGGTGGTGGCAGCATCATGATGTGAAGCACGGTGGTGGTAGCATCATGATGTGAAGCACGGTGGTGGCAGCATCATGATGTGAAGCACGGTGGTGGCAGCATCATGATGTGAAGCATAGTGGTGGCAGCATCATGATGTGAAGCACGGTGGTGGCAGCATCATGATGTGAAGCATAGTGGTGGCAGCATCATGATGTGAAGCACGGTGGTGGTAGCATCATGATGTGAAGCATGGTGGTGGCAGCATCATGATGTGAAGCACGGTGGTGGCAGCATCATGATGTGAAGCATAGTGGTGGCAGCATCATGATGTGAAGCACGGTGGTGGCAGCATCATGATGTGAAGCATGGTGGTGGCAGCATCATGATGTGAAGCATGGTGGTGGCAGCATCATGATGTGAAGCATGGTGGTGGCAGCATCATGATGTGAAGCACGGTGGTGGCAGCATCATGATGTGAAGCACGGTGGTGGCAGCATCATGATGTGAAGCACGGTGGTGGCAGCATCATGATGTGAAGCACGGTGGTGGCAGCATCATGATGTGAAGCACGGTGGTGGCAGCATCATGATGTGAAGCACGGTGGTGGCAGCATCATGATGTGAAGCACGGTGGTGGCAGCATCATGATGTGAAGCACGGTGGTGGCAGCATCATGATGTGAAGCACGGTGGTGGCAGCATCATGATGTGAAGCACGGTGGTGGCAGCATCATGATGTGAAGCATGGTGGTGGCAGCGTCATGATGTGAAGCATGGTGGTAGCATCATGATGTGAAGCATGGTGGTGGCAGCATCATGATGTGAAGCACGGTGGTGGCAGCATCATGATGTGAAGCATAGTGGTGGCAGCATCATCATCTGAAGTACGGCGATATCAAGCATGGTGGTGGTAGGATCATGATATGAAATAAAATAAAAAAGCCAAAGAAGTCTTTAACTGTAGCTACAACCTTTACTGCAAAGTGTTTGGACTTTCAGAGTTAGTTTCCCTCCAACTCTTTAAACTGATACGCAGAGGAATAAAGAAGGCACAGCATGAAGGTGCAACAAGACAAGAGTAATACAAGGATCTGTCCATGTGAAATTACCTGACACCGTTTTTCCATCCAAGTGAAACGAGGTCACCTGAGGCAGTCACAACACAGACAGCGAGCCCGACTGAGCTTGGCTAAAAATAAAATTCACGGCGGACAAAATGATTTTCTCACCGCTCTAGACACATGCTTTGTCTTTCCGTCCCTTCCTCCTTTGTCACAATAAGATTACGGGGCACATTTCCAAAGGACACACAGGAAACGACCAAGCTAATGAAGACAGAACAAACACACCCTGCCTGAAACGAGCACGTCAGAGAAGCTGTGTCCGGCCACCTCACATGTTTAACGAGGTTACACAACAGACGACGGCGCTCCGTTATCTCTGCTGGCTCTCCCTTTGCCTTAAATCCTGCAGAGATGCTGATAAGTGAGGCCTGCACCGCACAGCCGAGAGCTTCCCGGTAAAGCAAACAACGATCCAGCATGAACTCTGTCAGAATAACCCAGTTATGATCTGCCAGGAGTGTTTCCAAGATTCAAAAATATGAGGAGGAACCATTTTTCTGTGGTTGGCTTTCATGTTTTGGGCTTTTTCTGATTCTAGGTTGTTTCTCAGCAGGGGTTTTCTCGCTCTTTCTGCCAGGGAGGCAGCGAGGGAACAAGCGAGGCTGACAGGCAGCGTGGGTTTATTTTCACATTTCTATGCAGCTGTGAGTGCGTTTGATTCTGAAACACAGTAGATGATTATAATGAGGTTAGTATGAATTAGGGAAAGACCAACTATCAGCCTGGCCGCTAATTTCAGGTCTGACGCACTCTTTGGTGTCACAAATGTCTCTCAAGCAACAAAAACTGAACAAGAAACACAATCTGTCACCACAAATCAGGAAATTATCTACTCTCACAGTGGCTAATGCTACGCTAACACCTAGCAGCTAAGTTAGAAGGCAGAGAAGATGAACCTGAAACAGAGTCAGGAAAACACAAACTAATAATGCTTCAAGATCTGGAAAAAAATAAGTGATAAAAGATTAAGTAAATAAAGGCAGTATTCCATCTTCTACATATCTTCATTTTAAGGAAAATCTACTTGAAATTTTAAATTTTTCTAACATAAATATTAGCTTTACCCAAACATAAGATGCAAAACATGATTTTGTCATTAGTCAGTGCGTCATTGTATCTGGGAAACTAAGAAACAAAATGCTGTAAATCCATTTTTACAAAAAACAGGTGGATTAAATTTAACAACCCGTTTTTTGCAGCTTGAAAAAGACTAACGTAATTATTTAACAAGTAAAATCAATGCCGCTGGTTTAAGTTTCTTTCAAATGAGTGTCGCTACATCTTCATTTTAAGGAAAACTGTTTGAAATTTGAAATTTTTCCATCCTAAACATTTGCTTTACCTAAACATAAAATGCAAAACATGATTTTGTCTTGACAAAAAGACTTTTCCTGACTCTGGAACCATAACTGAAGGAAACAACAGTTGAGGCGCAGCCAAGAAAAAGTTGAAGAAACGTCTACCAAAGGGGCAGCAAATCTAATTTTCACACTTTTGCCAAGTCTGAAGTTGATAGAATCCACAAGAGAAAACCAAAACAGACACATAAAACTGGACTTTACTTCAACTACAGCTCAAATACAAGTTTTTTCTTGTATCTGGGAACCAATCTGCATTTACAGAGAAATCATTTGGCTCAACCAGCCCTTTAATTCTGGCATTAAAGCGATACTTAGTCATTTTGTTAGTGTCAGTTCTTCTGTATTAAGACTGCAATATGAGATTTTTCAGAGGTTTACTGAGATTTACTCGTGGATTTGAGCTGGTTTCTCTGTTGGATGGCAAACGTTTGCAGTTATGCTGAGTTAAATCTAGTGGAGAACAAAAAAATGAAACTAAAATATATCCATAGTAAAAGGTCAGCGTTCACTTTTCAGCTCTCAGTATTTGAGACACCTTTAAGATCACAGTTGTGTTTCAAAATGGTGTTGACCAGCTTACCGTTAACGCAGATCTCGTACGGTGAACACAGCTCGTTGTCGAACAGGCAGCCTGTCAGCAGACAAACAGAAAAACGCAAACTCATTAGTGGGTTGACATGGAATCAGCTGAAATACATAAATGCAACCTGTGGAAAAAAAGAAAACTAAGAGCAAGCAGCTGGACATCAACTTCAGCACAGGTTTGAAATCATCTGGTTGGTTTTGCTCGACTTTTCTGCTCCAAACACTGATCTGGATCTTGGAAAACAGATTCTCTCACTCAAGCTGTACGTCTGTTATTTGAGCAGATAGTTCTGGTTTTGTCTGAACAGAGTTTCAAGAACTGCTGCTGCTTATGGTTCGTGTTCACAGATGCGTTTTTTCTCCCATGGAGACACCACATCTGAATATCACCCAGTTGGTGCACTAGAGGGTCACTAGGTGGTCACTTTCAGTCCGGTAGATGTGTTGGACCAACATGGCGGCTCGGTCTCTTTTATTATGAAAACAGTTCAGCAAATAGTATTTCTGAAAGCATTCTGAATCTGTCCTTAAATAACGAGGCCAGATTCAGCAGAATACCTGTTCCGATCATACAAGGATGTGGCACAATGACTGCAGTCTCATTAAATCATCACATGGGAATGTACAGGACAGACTGTGAAGCTGTATTCAAGACCAAACACCTTTCGTCTCTGCTGTTCTTTTGCGTGATGGAAAGTCGTTCACTGAACTGCTTCACAACTTTTAAGCATGTTTAAGACAACAAAAATTATACATTTCCTCAATTTCTAACCACAAGTCGGCCATTCAACAGTGTCAGTGACAACTTTGAGTGTATATTTATCTATAATTCAATATAAAACGTGGCAGAATGTGACGAGAACGCACAGATATTATCTATATTTTTTGTGTCTTTGTTTAACACAAATGTGCTGTGAAGTATAAAAGAGCATTTAAGTCCTACACATGTAAAGAGTGACAGATTTTCTAGAAATTCTGTCCTCACTCATAGCTCTTCCAGCAAGTCCCCTCCATCCTCAAGATGCATTTCAGAAATCCTTTACAATCACTTTCCAGACTGAAATTTTTTGTCGTCCCCATACTCCTGCATGTGTTTCAATTCTTAAATGCACCTCAAATGTCAGAGAAGTTGATGGAACAAAGGCAGAAACCAGAAGCTGGATGTAGAAAACAGAAAGGGGAGCTTAAACTTTTTAAAAAATGGTGCAAAAGTGAACTGAAGCAAGAAATGAAGTGACTCAACATAAAAAAATGAAATGCACAAACCAAAATCTAGAAGCATGAGGGGTGTCCATGCAGAGACACACTGGAGGCTGAGTGGTGACACAAGACAGGTGAAACCAATGAGACAATCCAACAAGGAGACGAAAAAACACTCGAGGAAAGGCAGATTTCAAAATAAAACGGGAAATAAACCAAAAGCCGTGACACTCAAGGTATCAGAAGTCTTAATGTATTTATAAAAGATATAAAATGACTATATATCACTGTATTGTAAAATATATCACCCAGTAAGTCAGTCTTTATTTGTGTAAATGGATCCTGTAATGAACACTGTTGTGTGAATCAGACAGAGACGATAAAATTATAAAATACAGCAGCAGACAAAACAGTGGACGGATGATGTGAGGAAAACAATCGAGGACAATAACAAGTGTTTCCTCCTGAAGAAATATCAATCCTGGAAAAAGGTGCTGCTGCTGCTTTTCAGTTTTTAAAAGAAAGCTCTTCGATCAGCTTAATGGAAAATAGCTTTGTTTAAATTAATTAACAAGTAAAACCAGTTCAGCTGGTTAAAGTTTCTCTCAAATGAGCATCACTTCAACTTCTGCTTCAAACTTGCATTTTTTTCCACCTTAAATATTCATATTCTTATAGGTAAGATGTAAAATTTTGTCTTTACACAAAGAGATTTTTTTCTTACTCAACAGCATGAAAACACTAAAGATACACAAACTAGACACAGAGGAGGCTCACAGCTAAAAAGGAATTACAGTGTTTTAAGAAACAAAATGCTTGAAAAACATTTTGACAGAAAAGAGGTTTCATTATCTTGTTTTTTTTGTGTCCTCTAAAGGCATGTAACCCACAATGCTTTAAAAAATGCAATAAAACAGTGTAAACAACCCTAATTCCCAGCCTCACAGTCAGGTTATTAATAAAACTCAAAAACACAGGATTGTATAACACATGCAACACGGAAACACCAGATGAAATAAAATAAGCTAGATAAATAAATAAAATTAAATATTTATTATTGAAATAGAATTGATATAGACAGGAAATAACATTAAAAATATCTAAATATAAAATAATAGAATTTTTTATTTATTTTTTTATATATATATATATATATATATATATATATAATCTCTACTTTTTTACATATATTAAATTTTGAATCAAATATATATAAAAAGGAGCAATTACAGATCACCAAAGTAGATATTATTTACAATTTCACTGTACTGAGTTAACGTGTAAATAAATACTGTCTGTGATTTTACTATTTATTAACTGTGACTTAACAAAACAGGTAAAATCTGTAAAATAACAGTTAAAATAATTTACCATTTTTCAACCCTCAATAAGCATAATTTTTCTTTCAAATAATACCAAATATTTGAAAAATGATTAATTTTTTTGTTGAAGAAACAACATAAAATAATGTCATTTAACTGTCAATGTAAAGAACTAATTATGATTTGTAAAATTACAGATCACTAAAGTAGTTGTTATTTACAGTTTTAGTCAGATTCTATTGAGTTCATCTGTAAATTAATACTTTCTGTGATTTTACTAGTTAGTTGTGATTTAAGAAAACAGGGAAAATCTGTAAAATTTTACCATTTTTCAATCCTCAGTCAACATTTTTTTAAATTCTGCAAATACCTGTAAAATAATTAACCTCTAAAAACTACAGTTAAAAACTTTTTTTTACAGTATATCCCAGCTTTTTCCTTTTTAACACAATTTCAGCATTTCTGTGTAGCATCCCTTAAAAATGAACACTAATGGACGCATAGCAATAATAAACTAATTCCTTAAAAAGAGAGAAAGTGGAACTAAACTCCAATAAAACATGCTGTGCAGCGTTTTTCTTCTCCTCAGACATTCTGTTTTCGGTCATACAATGTTATCTCTGCAGCGTGTTTACATCTCTGGATGGCAGATAACAAGTGGAGGCTGCAGGACGGAGCCTTTTGAAAGCTTTCCCCGTCTTTAGAGTTATTTTTAGTTCGTCCACAGACTGACTCACTTTCAGGTTTTTCCCAGGCCTGATAAAAAAGGGGGGGCTTCCTAATTGTGCGTTGTCATGTCCATGCATGTGTGTGTTTGCAGGAGACTTTGCTTGTTCCTTTGTTTGTCAGGATGACAACAATCCGATTTGTTTGGGCTTCGGCTCTGACAGAAATGATCAATTACGACGACACGTCAAACGAAGGATTTGGAAGACGAAGGCGGCGTTTGGTCACTTCCGTCCCTGCTTCAAATTTCTCAATTAGGAGGTGCTGCGCTTAAACTGGCAGCAATCTGTCGTCGTCATCCCCCTCCTCGGTCGGCCACAGCAACAAAACAAGCATCCCCTCCTCCATCGTCCTTTTATCCTCTTCATCCCCTCCACTGGCTGCAGTCAAAGCCGGCTTCCTTCTTCATGCCAGACTGTGGATTTCTGATGTTTCCGGCAAACAAATGCACACTTTCATGAAGGATGGAGCGACAACGCTTTCCCAGGGCTGATACTGATGCCGAATATTGGTGAACAAGAAAGGCAGATGATCAATATTTGCAACTGAAACATTAAATGTAATGTTTTGGCAGCATGAATGACAAGATCTCATTCATAACTAGACTTCTTCATTATTAAGGATGAGCATAACTGAATATGCAAAATAAAAAACAGGACTGAGTTTGATCAATTTGTCTCCTGCTGTTCTTCTCTATTTTATTAATATTTATCACTTTTATTGTCCACTGAGGTTGGGATCTGAAAGCTTTTTTAGTGACAGTTTTCCTGACTCTGTTTCTGGATAATCTGTGGCTGCCTTCTAATTTAGCCGCTAGCCGTTAGCATGGCTTTAGCCACCATGAGAAAAGCTAATTTCCTGGTTTTCCTGTTCAGTTTCTCTGACATTTCTGAGATCACAGAGTGACAGAGAGAGTAGCGCTTTTAATTCCTCAATAACTGCTCAATAAAATGTCAGAAAAATGACAAAAATCGGCCACGATAATCATCCAAGTTCCCCACAGCTACAGTCAGTCACTTACTGGTCTGCATGCGGTTTTGGTTCGGTTAAACTTGGGTACTAAACCAAAATTAACCAAATCTACACCTAAAAAGCTGCAGACACCCTCCTGGATGTTAAAAATAGCAAATTAATTTAGAAGTAAGTGCAATTAAATGGAAAAGGTCAAGATGATGCATGTGTTTTATAGAAATGTGAGCATTTTCCTGCTATTTCTGACAGTCTGGTTGACAAAAATGCTTGTGTAAATACAAAATTGTGCAAAAATATGTTATTTTTGTTCTCAGTTCTTATCATTTTCTTTCTCATGGACATGGTGTAAACTCTGCTCGTATGCAACCAAACTGCCCTTTTTTAAATGGAACTTATTTAAATCTTTACCTCAGTCAAATCTCAGTAGATATTACACAGAAATATCGAGGTGTTTGTGAAAATATACTGGTAAGTGTATGTAAGTTAGATGATGCAGTGTTATTTATTTGACGCTACTCATCTTTCCGCGCTGTTTAGTGTTGATCAGTGGTGGGAAACAGCACACAAAGTCAACACAACGTCTGCTGCGTTCTGTGGAAACCGTCGAGAGCCATAAATATCCCCGAGCTCTCCGGTGAACCTCAGCATCGCTGCGATCAGGAGGCTCAACAAAGCCTGCAGGGCCCAACAAACTGAGATAAACGCTCTGAACAGATGCAGCTTCACCTGGACTCTGACAGGAAACCAGAGTGGAGGGAGGTATCAGTCAATGCAGCCGGAAAACAGAGGAGCTTTTCTTCAGTTTCTGCACTTGGAGCGCTGCAGCAGGATCAAATCATGCTGTTAAACGACTGTTAACGATGTCAGGTTTATAATCACAGTTAGTTTTAGGGAAAATGACAAAAAATGAGACAAAAAAAACAACAAAAAGATTGAAAATGATCAACAAATTAGACAAAAACAACATGAAAGCATGGATCCATCCTGCCTTGTACCAACAGTTCAGGCTGTTGGTGGTATAATGGTGTGGGGGATAATTTCTTGGCACACTTTGGGCCTCTTAGTACCAACTGAGCATGGTTTAAACTCCACAGCCTACCTGAGTATTGTTGCTAAACATGTCCATCCCTTTATGACCACAGTGGACCATCTTCTGATGCTACTTCCAGCAGGATAAAGCTCCATGTCACAAAGCTCAGATCATCTCAGACTGGTTTCTTGAACATGACAATGAGTTCACTGAACTCCAATGGCCTCCAACTAATAACCAATCTGCAGCAACTATGTGATGCTATCATTTCAACATGGATCAGAATCTCTGAGGAATGTTTCCAACACCTTGTTGAAAGTATGACATCAAGAATTAATGCAGTTCTGAAAACAAAAGGAGGTCCAACCTTTTACTAGCAAGGTGTACCTAATAAAGTGGCCACTGAGTGTATGTGAACATCTCTGATGCTGTGTAGGCACATTTTGCACATTCATCCAAAAAAACTGAAGTTAATATTATGGGTTCTATCACTAAAAATAGACCAGTAAACCTGACCAATCAGGATAGCTGAGCTGCTATGACATAACTCTGCCTCTGACTGTGTCATCACGTCTTACAACACAGTTCCAGCGAACCGCCTCAGATGCCTGCTCGACCAATCGCCGCCAATGAAATGTTAATGAGCGCTGCCATGGCAACGGTCACACCGGGTGAATCGGTGGCGACCTTCTCCAGGTTAATGATTAAGGAGCAGCTCGGCACAGTCTGTGGTTCAAATCCCAGGAGGAAACTCTGACTCACAAAGAGGATTTACAGCAAAGAACAGACAGATGCAACGAACACGAACGTCGTATGTGATGCCCACGTGCTGAAACTCGTAAACTTTACTGTGAAACCTGCATGACTTACTGAAAGTGTTACATGTCAGTAATTAACATTTCAATGGCACATTTCACGTGTGAGACAGATGCCTCTACATGTAATGTTTCACACTTAACATGTGAAATACCATGTTTCCATATGGTGTGAATGGATGACAAACTGTGATTAACACGTATGATTAGTCATTTCAGCTGCAGTGGGGTCTATAATCTGTGTATGACGATGAATTGGATGCCAAAAAAGTCAAATGTTTGCCAGCTGCAGATTCTCAAATGTGAAGTTTTGCTTCTTTTCTCCGTTTTTGACCGGAAAATGTATTTTCTGTTACAGATTTAACAGTTAATTTAAAGGAAAAACACAGCTGACAGATTCATTTTCCACTAAATAATACTTATTTGGTTCTTTGTTTGAGTTCACGTTTTAAAGATTTTGGCCACATATATTTATCCCCCCAAAGAACAGCAGAGTTATGTGACGATCAGCGTACATTTGTCTGTCTGTCCATCTGTCTGTTAGCAACATTACTCAAAAGTGGACAAACAGATCTGGATGAACTTATCAGGGAACATCAGAAATGACACAAGGACCATCTGATTAGATTTTGGCAGTGATGCGGCTTATAGTCTGAATTCATGGATTTGTTAGAGATTTCTGTATCATTGCGAGATAGCAGCATGGCGTCACTGTAACCATGACAACAAGTGAACGCTACATCAGCTGCCTGCTGATGATCACATGATTGTGATCCTACTACAAATCCACCACTGTGGACTCACTGGGACTTATCCTTTGGAAATGATACAATGAACAACTGATTAAATTGTGGGGGTGTTTCAGAGTCCCATCAATTCCTGCGGCCCGCTACATATTTAGGTCACGTGATTCGGTATCCGTACATAACGTACACATGAATAACACACACCTGTGCTCAGCGCAAGGTCAGTTTGTTTGTGGGTACATCTATATTAAATGGACACATTTCTGATGCTTTTTTTTTGCAAGATTTTATGGGTTGGAAATTATACAATGACTGAGCAGCCTTGGAGGAGTACTGTGCTCTCTGAGTGCTACTGTTGTTTTAATAACAGGGATATTTTTATTAGTATCATATCCATTATCATTGGTTAAGTTATTCTCTGTAATTAACAACAGTCATAATATGTATGATACTGAGGTAAAGTGGTATTTTATATCATATTTGTGGGGTTTACATACTACTGTATGTAAATTATTCTAGTAAAATTACAACATATAAGTAACACTATAGTGTTTTAACCTTAACATTCAACACCAATCATCATCCTTTTTTTTATTTTTTACCAGAAATTACTTGGACACATCAGCTGTTGTCCTAAATGTGCTGAATAAACAAAGCTGACTTAATTATTTTGTTAAGTCTATATTATAGTGTGTATTATTATTTTGTTTTGGATTTGTTTTCATCATTTGTCATTTATTTTGCTCCAAACATCTTCATAATTCTGTATTTGAAAGGTTTTATACAAACAAATGCATAATAATAATAAGACTTTATCATTATTATTATTATTATTATTATTATTATTATTATTATTTGACATGTTCCAAAAACAGGCTAAATTACACCAGACATGGCCTCTTTGGAGACTACTATGACTCTCGTCTGACTAACAGTCTCTTAAGGTGGACGTTGTGTTGTTGCAGCTTGCATCAGCCACTCAACTGATCTGTAACTCGCTGCCAAAACGCACAGCAGGACAAACTGAAAGCAGAAACCCCAAGCTGTGATACGAGCGCTCCGGCCGGGCAGCGTTCCCACACACCGGAGCTCCCACTTCATCACCGAGCGCAAACGTTCCAGCGTAAAAGGAGAAACTCTTCATGATGGACGGTGGATGGTTGAGTCCGATCACAGGTCTGCTGCGTCTTATTCAGTCTTTCAACTTTCTTTTATTCGAACCTGCTGGTTGGTTTCGGAGAAGCTCATGATTAATCTGCTTTCTGTCAGAGAAACAACACTTTAAGAAACACCTGACTCACGTTTTGGCCACAAAGCTGGGCGGAGAAATGTCAGTTAAAACATGTTGTTTTGTGTAATCTGGATTAAACGAAATGTCTGCAGGCCTGCAAAGAGATGAAGCTGGTTACCAACTTGACTTAACTGCTGTTAGCACCAGATGACTGATCGCAAACATGGACAAGAACAAACTAGACACCAATGAGAGCATTCTAAAGAAATAATAAAGATGGAAAGCAACACTCCTGCTGCAGCCAAAGCAAGAAGAAAAGCTGAGTTCTTGTCTAAGTTAATGCACTTATCATTTAGACAAAAGGACTTCTGACTATAATTACAACTGAAGGGTTTGGAAGCAGAGTGGTCTAACCCAATTTCTGTAGTTTTTGGGAAAAATGGGTTCAAAGTTTTGTGTTTTCAAGAATGATCTAACAATCTAAGCACCATTTTAATGCTTTATTCGGGTTGTGGGTTCGATACATGCATTTTTCTCAGCAGTGATGGATGACTGTTGCTCTGAATTCTGATTTAAGACAATTTATATAACGCAAGTTTTCTCAAATTGTATATCTGAATATGCAAAAGGGGTATTACCTTGCTAAAAATGCAACAATTGCATTTCCGAACAAAACTCTGAGCATTGGATAAAATCTGGTTCAGCGTTTCTGGTGAATTTGCTATTCAGCATTTCAATAATTTAGTCATTATTAACAGAAAAACACCATTTTCTCTGCGGTTCTAAGGTTTCATTCAGAAAAGAAAGTGTCTGATGTTAATCTACACAAAAACTTCAGAGACTGATGACTTCTCTCAGCACTGAAACTGAATGATCATCTTCAGAGTTCAAGGTAAACATCTACGTCTGATATTTATGAAGTTTTGCATTTTGCCACCATGGAAACCTGTCCATAAGTCTTCCAATGCATTTAACCCTGGTGTCGTCCTGCGGGTCAGATTGACTCATTTTAACGTTCGAAAATGTATAAAAAAATATATCTTCATGGTGAAACTTCTGATGTCCACATTTACAACATTTTTGGGAAATCTCCGAACATTTTTGGTGGAAAAAAAGAAATGTTAAAAAAAAAGTTTCTTTAAGAACATTCACAAAAAAATCAACCAAAATCCAGAGGAAATCGATGGATTTTGGTTGATTTTTCTTAAAGAAAATCTTAGAAGGTTTACTGATATATATGTAATCACTTTAGATATTTTTAGGATTTTTTGGAAGATTTTTACTCATTTTTGGAAAATATTTACAAGAATTTTCTTGCAAAATTTGTTTTTTTAAACTTATTTTTAAATAAAATTTTTAAGGGAAATTTTTCAGGAATTATCGGAAATTGTTTTGAAGGTTTTGCAAATTTTCGGAAATATGGGGATTTTTTTGCTGAACTTTTGGATTTTTTTTAGACAAGGAAACAATATTTTTGGTGCCTATAAATGAAGACAACAGGAGGGTTAAAAGAGAAATAAACAAGACATTCACCTCAGACAACAGACTAGAGGCTTCTTTCTGAGTAAAACAGATAAAAATGACTACAAGGTCAGTGTAAAGTCTCCATTTGGAACTCCTTATAACTTTTCTACATCAATATTTCAGTGTTATGAGAACATTATAGTTGGATGGCAGTAATACAAGACATAAAATGTCAAGACAGCGCGTGATATCCTCACTACAGACGGCTGCTATGGCTCCCTAAAGACACACTGCAGGAACTTTCTAAATATTATAAAGACTATTATGGCCCCAAGGTCATTTTAAAGTCACTTTAAATTAGAAATTCTAATATACAGTCTCCATAAGATAAAAGCCACTCCAGCTTTGTGATTATATAAGCCATGTTTAAAGTTTTTTATGCGGCTGGTTAAAATGATCTCAAACTGGAGAGTGTTATAATTGAAGCTGGGTCTATAAAAACCTGCTGCTGTTTATAGGCCACTTTTACGTCAGGATTTCCATTTCTATACTGCCATCATTGGACTTTTTGCTTCAGTACATTTTTCTGGCAGATGAAGCTGCTGGCTTGTAGCTCTGGAAAGCCAAAGTATGAATTCAACATAAAATAAGCTGTCAAGGATCCATCAAATCCCCAAAATTGGGAATTTTCAGGATGAATTAGCAAACCCAAAGCAGTTAAAGATGCAGCGTGTTTTGCTAAAGGAGTGAAATAGCAAAACAAACAGATGTTTAAGAGGCTAAAAACCAACAAATGCTGTTATTTTCACCTGTTCAAGAGCAAGACGAAACATGCGGGTCAGAACCCCTATATGGGCCTGTGAGATATGCAATAAATAAAACAAGATGCAAAAAATTTCTAACATTTCCACATTTTTGCTTCTTTGTTCGTTTGCTATAATTCTTCAGCTTCAGTCTTTCATTCGTTATTTGTTTTACAGAAACAGTCTGAGAGGAGAAAATGACAGGAAGTATGAGGAGATGTGGCTCCTCAAGGTCTAAACTCATTTTACTTAGTCTTACTGTTAACTAAACGACAACGTAGGGGTCCTCTCAAAGCGATGAGCCTGCAGCTTTATGGAGCTTCATGGTGAGTTAAAACTCCTGTTCCGACTTTATTGTTTGACTCTCGCTGCCCTCATCGATGTTCTGCAGCTGTTTCCAGAAAACCTGCTCTGAAACAGTTTGCATCCATGTTTGCTGATTGGCTAAACTCAGAAGAAACAAATGCCGACTGATCCAATTCGAAGAGGACATCAAGCAGGATTTTTTTCAATGTTCTCGTCAAGCAGCGGTCTGTGAGCAACAGTTTATATACACTCGTTAAGATCATGTGTGACGTGACAGTCCTGAGTTTCCAGTGTTTCCTACAGCTCCTAATTTTGTGATGGAATCATTGAAACACATGCATCATGGTCTCAAAAAAAGAACCTCTTACATTATGGTTCTTTCATAGATTTATGTGTTTTCTGGAAATATGACAAAATCTGCTGGCTGAATAATATATAGACAGCAATGCTAATATTTGTCTAAATGTCCTTTGGCCATTTTCATAACTCAGTGCTTTTTATAGCATCAATTTCTCACATTCCATTCACTGTCTATGTGAAACAGCACGTTGCATGCTGGTTGTGTTGCCGTGTGTTTCGAGCGATTTGCGTAAAGTAGATTTGACTTCGACTTTCTGCAAATTTGGTGAGGGGAGCGGAGGTCCGACGCCTCGAGAAACTTTCGTAAAACGTTTAAACCAACCATCGTTGAACAAAAACGAGGACAAATTCAGCAGCTTATTTCTCGCCTCAAATGCTTTCAGACAAACTTATCGCTGAACCACTTTCGCACTAAAACAGTTTGCTACCAAGCCACCATGTTGGTCCGAAGCTTCTACCAGACTCATGGTCTGAAGGGCTGAATGTGACCACCTAGTGGTCCACTAGTGCACGCCCACCAAGCAGCTGATATTCAGATGTAGCGTGTTTCCATGCGAGAAAAACGCCCCTGTGGACACATACCATTAGGGCGAAGGGTGAAGACCCTGGACAGGTCATTAGTCTATCACAGGACTACATATAGAGACAAACAATCACACTCACATTCACACCTACGGACAATTTCGAGTCACTAATTAACCTCAGCATGTTTTTGGACTGTGGGAGGAAGTCAGAGAACCCACACATGCACAGGGAGAACATGCAAACACAGAAAGATTCCAGGCTGGGATGTAAACTACGGATCTTCTAGCTGTGAGGCGACACTGCTAACCATTGATCCTCTGTGCAGCCCTTGCACTCAGACCTAAAGGAATTAGGTCTGGAACTAAGTAAGACAATTATATTCCCCAGTCCCTCTCCACTTTTAAGATTAGGCTTTAAACTTTTCCATTTGACAAAGCTGATAGTTAGAGCTGTTTGGGATCACCTGAACTGTCTTTGTTTAGCTGCTATAGGTTTAGACTCTATAGGAGGGCTCCTCTCCTCTTCTCTGTCTGTACTGTTATAGATCACCATTACATATCACTAACTCTGTTTTTTCTTTCTGGCCGCCTTCCCTGAGCCTGGTTCTGTCAGAGGTTTATTTTTCCTCCCCATACCAGCGTTTTGTTTTCGTTCCTTCCCGCAGTCGCTCAAAGAGAATCCAAAGGCAACTCTGCATTGTTGGGTTTTGGGTCTGTACCTTAATATTCTACGCACTTGAGATGGCATATGTTGTGAATCTGCACTATTTCAATAAAATGTAATGTAACTGAATGAACAATAGGGCTGCACTGTGGCTTGGTGGTGAGCACTTTCACCTTGCAGCTAGAAGATGCCCGGTCCTCACTGGAGCTTGCATGTTCTCTCCGGGTTCTCCAGCTTCCTCCCACAGTCCAAAAACATGCTGAGGTTAATTGGTAACTCTAAACTGTCGATAGGTGAGAATGTGAGAACACTTGTTTGTCTCTAGGTGTCGCCCTGTGATAGACTGGTGACCCGTCCAGGGTGTCCCCTGCCTTCACCCTCAGTCAGCTGGGACAGACTCCAGCCCTTCTGCAACCCTAAAGCGGAGTTTTGATAATGGATGGTTGGATGGACTAAGATAGTGGGACTTAACAGCTGACAATGACGAGGCAAAATTATAACGATCAGGTGATATAATTCTGACAGTACCTTCAATTCAGATCATCGTAACGGTGTGAAACCAGCCGAAGAACCTGAATCACAACAACACCTGCATTCTGCTGCTTGTGAATGATACACGGGTCATAAAAACGTGGCTTTGCAGCCTCACTGGTGGTCAAGCAGGTTGTGAACTGGCCACGTAGCACAATAAGTGTGTTTGAGTGAAGTCGTTACAGACCCGTAACGGAGAATATCTGCAGCCGGAGGGAGAAGATGCCATGAAATGTCACAAGAACTCTGAAGATGGCAGGCGTCATGATCGGTGCTGTGACTAGGAATGAAATGCTGTATTTGGAGACTCGGTGTTGTTCTGCTGCTCGTCTCCTCAGTCGTCCCATGGCTGCCGTGGTCTCTGTATGGCTGTTATGTAACCTGAAGAGGAAGAGGAGGAGGAGGAGGAGGAGGAGGAGGAGGGTCTGGAGACACACCTCCCTCTCAGCACCAGCTTCTTCCTGCTCGTCCACAACACATCTCTGCATCCGTCATCCCTGCAGGCTCCCAACCTCCGCTCACTATTGATAGAGTGGACGTGCACGAGATGAATGAATGTCACCGCACGTTTAAAATTCCCCAGATCGATAGCTGGTTCTGTCCGAAACAGAGAGCTGGAAGCTGGAGAGTGTCTGTATGATCTCGTTTTTCACTGCTTGGTGCTGATGTTGTCGTTGGTGCTTCCTCTTGTTGACAAACGATGAGCACAAACCTCCAACTGACTGTATCCCATTTAATATTTAGTGCAGTAACATTACTGTGATACTGTGCAAATTTGTGTATCTTATTTAGTTTATTTTTATTCATTCAGCTTTCCAGCCTTTTATTATTACCATTCCTATTTTTTATATTTGTTTTATGATGTATTCTCTGTATTTTCCTCCTGAATTGCTTCAATCTTTACACTCCTAAAGATTTATTTCACTTTTATCGTTTATTTATATTCAAATTAAACTTCTTCTTTTTGCAGCATTTACCCTGAACTATTTCAAGATTATTTCATGTTCAGTGTTTACCTGTCGTTTTGAATGCACACGTTATTTAATTACATGTAGGCCTGATTCCTGGAGCCATTCTCGGGATTATTTTTTGCAGAATTAACTGCACAGTTGTGACTGTCAGATCCGGGCCTGCTTGGTATAATAAAGGCTAATTTCCCTGCAGTGGCTTCACCCTGCAGGTTGCTGCCTGCTCACACTCCTGCGAGGTGCTGCTGTGGATTATTGTTTGTTTTTTCCCCCCCTTGCATCAGCCTGCAGCTCACTCACACAATACTGACACAGATCACAAACAGAAAGAGGCTCTCTGTGGAAAAAAAAAAATGAAATAAAAATGGCTCTGAGGGGAAGGGAGAAATAAATAATAAATCAAAACACAATCATCCGCTAATTTACTCACCGAATCTCCTGTCAGCAGAAGCGGGGAAGCAGCTCAGGGAAGCGAGAAGGAGGAAGGAGAAAGCCAAAGGATCCATGTCTCTTCTGGGTAAAATGTCTCTCTCGGCTGTCAAACGGCCATTTCTCTGAGCGGGGGGTCGGTCAGTGTTCCTGCCCGGTCAGAGCGGCTCCTCCGCGGCTGCAGGAGCGGAGGAGACGGTGGATGGATGGTGGAGGATGCAGGGCGTTTCTGCTGCTGGAGGCTGGCAGCGTCAAGACACCTGCACTCACACGTTCTGCATCTGGGAGGAACTTTTCACAATAAAACTTAAATCGAGCTCAAATCGTCCAAATGTTTTGAGCAATTTCTGCTGCCCTGATTTGTTTGAAATTTTCATGGCTTAAAATATGGATATTTACCAAGACATGTGTGACATTTTGGCTCGATATATCAAATAGTTTCCAAGATTTTATAATAATAATAATAATAATAATAATAATAATAATAATAATAATAATAATAATAATGTATCCTTTAAGATTAAAAAAATGCATGTTTATAGTATTAAATATAGAAAAAAACAAAAAAATAACATTATTCAAGATTCAAGACCTTTATTGTCATTGTACAGCTGCAGACAGCAATGCAACAAAATTATGATGTTACTCCATGAGTTAGCATAAAAGATAATACAAAATAATAAGGATATAATATCAAATGGTTTCTAAAATTTTGCAATAATAACAATAACAAAAAACAAATAATAAAATGCACAGCATATAATGATGCTCATCATCATCATTATTATTATTAAGATGTGAATAATACTGACTAATATAATAATAATAATAATAATAATAATAATAATAATAATAATAATAATAATAATAATATTGTTTGTAGTATTACTATTATTACTGTTATTATTATTATTATTATTATTATTATTATTATTATTATTATTATTATTATTATTATTATTATTATTATTATTATTATTAAAATTGACTATGAATCCACTGAATCATCATGCATGTGGAGAAACCATCACAAACAAGTATAACACACATCCACCCCTTAAGATAACACTTTTTAAAAAGTACATTTGCAGCATCAATCTCATTTCTCTACTGAAAATCACTTTAGTTCGAAGTCTGTTATTTTAAATGTGTCATATAAATAGCTGCAGTTTTGGACATTTTATTTAGTCTGACAGATTAAATATATTTTATTCTTGTATTTATTTGATCATTGTGTAGTTGCAAGTTGCATGTTATTGTGCCAGTACAAGAAATATTTCTCTTATTTACTATTTAACACCATTTTGACTTTTTGTACTCACGTAACTCTGAAGAAAACACTTGCATCTGGTCTGTCCTTACATCTGAAAGCAAACTGTTAAAATCCCATTTGGCCATCAGAGAGGATGCATGTCCAAACATTTCTCCAGGACACTTTGCAGTCTTGTATTTCACATCCCCCTGTTGTGTATTTTTATGTACGTCTGCATCGCGTCGCTCCTCTAAAGCTTTTATTTTGAAGGTTTAATCGGGAGCGATCCGATTTTATTAGGTTTTTTTTTACTTGACTTGACGGATTCACGGAGCTCTTCACTCTGATCTGGCACTGCTGATACATTCAAGTGCTGTCGGAAATTAGCGTTTAATGGACAGTCAACATTGTTTTGGAGTTTGATTTGAAAGAACTTCAGAAACACGTGTTTTGCTGCTGCAGCTGCTCAGGTCTGACTGCGGTGATGTAGGAGAGGGTCCAGAGACGAGTTATTGTTTCCCAAATTTATCTCATTTTCTGCTTCTTACACACCTTACCCTGTGTCAGTAATCCAAACACTGTAAGATACTGGATTTAAGTTTGGACAAGACAAAGAATTCTGACTTGATTGATGGGATTTGTGCTGAGTGAAGATGGAAAAAAATGGAAGACAATGTTTTAATTAACTGTAGGAGGTAAATACATGAATGAAAATGGAGACTGGCATATTAAAGTTTTCAGTTATTATCTGTCTTCACAGTTTTTCTTCTCAGAATCATCTTTGACATCGAGGATTTCAGTCAGTTCCTGGTTTTCAGAGATTTGCTTTACGTCTTCAGTCCATAAATAAGATGTGCTGTAAACCTGAACATCCAGAAAAGAGAAGGAAAGTTGGATTTGATAATAGATTTTACATATTGACTGCGCGTGTTGAATTTCTCTCGTCATTCAGTGTCATTCTTGATGCCACCAATAGATGGTGCCAAAGTATAAAAAGGAAAACTCTCCAGCTCAACAAACGGAAACATAATTTGAGTTTTTGTTCCATTTTGCTGGAAGCATTTCCACAGTTTGAAATTTCACTTTCCCAAAAACCCTTTACAACCTGAAAGCTGATGTGATGAATAGATTTAAACTCTTTCATTTTTCCGACGGTCACTGAATGCAGCATCAGGTTGTGACTTGTTATAAAACTGACAGTGTGATGTTATAGATGTTTAAATCTCTCATTACTGATGTTGTTTTGTGTATTAAAAAAACATTTATTTTCCATCTGTAATGTCTCCAAACAGCCTGTAAACAAACCACAGAGTCTGTGTTGCCCAAAAATAGCAAAAAATTTATCCAGAAGCTTCAATGACCTCCTCTCCATTGAGCATCATTTCAAACAAACAAACTTACTGAAAATACAAACGATAAATTGTTGTATTTTTCAATTCTGAAGTTAACTAAAACCAATTGTTCATGGTTTGGTAAAGCAATTTACTTTTTGGTATAATTAACAAAATAAAAGATGAAATTACAAGAAAGAACAGGGCTGGTGGGTGTTGCTAACTCAAAGGACCAATTGAAACCAAACGAAAGCTAACAGAGCTGCAAAAACCAGCAAATACAAAAAACTAAACTCCGCAGTTAAACTTAAAGACGTGATAGCAAAACCCATGTGACTGAAAAAAGTTACCACAAAGGAGTCCTGGAAACCCTCCTGCTGTCCCCCTCCCTTCATCCCCACTCTCACCCCAACCAGTGGAGGCAGATGGCTGCCTTCCCTGAGCCTGGTTCTGCTGGAGGAGTAATTGTTTTTGTGGTTCCTTCCCACTGTCGCTGACTGCTCGCTCAAAGGGATATCAAGGGCAGCTTTGGATTGTTGGGTTCTCTGGTCTTTGGTTAATATTCGTAACCTGACAGTGAAGTGCTATCAGATGACACATGTTGGGGACTGGTGCTGTAAAAATACAACTGAATTAATCGACATAACGTGACGACGATGACCACACAGCCAATGTTTGGTGAATTGGAACAGCATATGATCAGGATACTATAACTGAATATTTAGTTTGTGTAGGTTTATTATTGGCCTACATTAGGTAGAGGCAACACTTGCTGTGACTTATTTACTAAATGACAAAAAGAAAAAGTAGGTTTCTGCCTTGTTGTAGCCTAATGTCAGGAATCAGTCTTGATATTGTTGATCTCTTTCAATTTACCAATCGCAGCATTCCTAGAAGGGAAAAGATCGAGAGAGACAAAGACAGGGAGCTACGGCAGGCCGCCCAGCGAAGCAGCTCTCTGCTCTTCTGGATTAAAAAATATCTTTATTTTGTCAACACAAAGTGTTTGATGGAACTAAATCAGGCAATATGCTGTATTAGCAAACATATATTATTTTGTACTAACCCTGAGTTACTTCTACAACACTTGCAGTAATTTTGTATTTACATTGATAGGTTTTATTAAAACTGGCTTTTATTGACCCTTTGTGTGTTATTATTAGGATGTTAAAATAAATGTCATTACAGAAAATGTGTTCCTGATTTTTTTATTTTTTCAGATCTCATGCTGTTATATTAAGGCAGCCGGTGGTTCTACACGCCGCAGTTTTTTCCACTGAGCACCTTTCCCCCAAAATGTCTGTGCACGCCACTGATTACAAACAAATATTAATGAAATAAAAGTCACAATTGACTGTGTGTGCCTCTCAAACTGTGCAGAGTAATTATTTTGGGTATTCCTCTGTAGCAAAGCAGCTGCTCTGTAGTCATACTGCATCTGCCCCATCTGACCAGTAACTAAACCACGGTCATGTGAGCTGTTACCTTCTTCCTCCAATAAAACATTGTAAAAAACAGCATTCCATCTTTTAACCAAACACCTGTTTTAGAGTTGTCTATTTTCAAAGTGATCTTTGACGTCTTTTTTAATTTTATTTTTAATCAGTTTTAATGACCACATGAATGCAAGCATTTATGAAATCGACAGAACATAAATACAAACTTTAACTTGAAATCTCAAAACTGATTGTCTTTTTGGACACCAATCATCCACGACTGGAGACAGGTGGGGTCTGGAGCAGGTTCTTCTAGATAGCTCTGTGATTAGCACGTCTGACTTTGGCAGATTGGTGGTTCAAATCCCAGTCAGGGTCCAGCCGTCCAGTGAGTGACACTTGAGAGAAGGTCCTTCGTGCTGGCCACCTACATGCCTCGTGTTGTATCTACTCTCACATGTACGTCGCTTTGGAAAAATGCGCCTGCTAAATGAAATTGTGGAATTGTAGCTTTTTTCAACGTCCTCCACAAGCTATGGCTCCACATAGAGACTGCAAAGAGCTCAATACAACAGTGAAAACTACACGGTCAGCAGGGGGCTGTAACCAGCAGCTCTGCAGGGGATTTCAGGTTGTTTCTGCTGATGAGATGGTTGGTTCTGCAGTCCAGCAAGTGTCAACAGCAGCAGGTAGAAAAAACTCTGACAGGAAGAAATCTTGTGAGGAACCAGAGAGCAGGTAAGTCGATAACTTACCTGCTCTCTCCTGTGGCTGCTGCTTGACTCCATGTTGGCTGTGGATCTCCTGGTCTGTCCTCCACTTCTACACCTAGGAATGAAGACAAAACGTTTGCAGTAAAAGACTGTGTTGGTGAATTTGAACCTCTCTCTGTCCGTGTGGACTTCAGTTCAGGATGTGTCATCTTCTCATATGTCTCTTGAAGAAGAGGATGCTGCCGCTCTCAAATAGACGAGCCGGTTGTCTCAGTGACCGTCAAGTAGCTGAGGATGATCCAGTCGTCTGGACGGTCCTCTGTATGGATGCCATCACAGATGTAGCGTCCTAACAGCAGAGATGCCAATTCAAAGGGTCCAAAAAACATGTTAAAACAATGAAGGAAAACTGTAACATTAAATAAAAGCTGTGTTCAACACGATGACATGTACGGTGCTGTGAAAAAGTATTTGCCCCCCTACAAAAATCTTCTATTTTTGCATGTTTGTCACACTTAAATGTTTCAGATCATCAAACAAATTGTAATGTAAGACAAAGATAACTCAATAAGACACAAAATTTTGTGTTTTTAAAATGATGACTTCAATTATTGAAAGAAAAATGCTCTCAAGTCCATCTCATCCTATGTGAAAAAATAATTGTCCCCTTTAATTACCAATCTACCAAATGATCAAATTCATTTAGTAGATTGGGTTCAACTTCATTACTGTAAGACTTGTTGAACCTAAACATCAATAAATAGAACCTGTCTGGTATTGTGAAGTAGCTAAAGGGTCTTAAAAAGTAGCACATGATGCCACGTTCTAAAGAGATTCAAGAACAGATGTGAAACAAAGTCATTGACATTTATCTGGAAATGGCTATGAAGCCATTGCTGAGGCTCTGGGACTCCAGAGAGCCACAGAGAGAGACATTATCCACAAATGGAGAAACATGGAACAGTGGTGAACGACCAACGTTTCTCCAAGAGCATCGACATCTAATCCAGGAGGTCACAAAACAACCCAGACCTGGAAAGGACAGTTAGTGCTTAAAAACCATCCAATGTGACCCAATTAAACTATTCTGCACAGAAGAGCGGACCTTCATTCCTCCATGGTGATGTAAAAGACTGATCACAAGTTACCACAAACGTTTAAATACCATTCTTGCTGCCAAGGGACCAACCACTTACTTGGTTCAGGGGGGCAATTATTTTTTCACAAAGGTGATATGGGTTTTCAATAAATCTTAAAAATCATCATTTAAAAACTACATTTTGTGTTTTGTGGGTTGTCTTTGTCTAATAACAAATAAATATAAATAGTTTGATCATCTGGAACATTTCAGTGTGAGGAATATACAAAAACAGAAGACATGAGGAAAACTTTTCCACAGCACTGCACATAAAAACAACAAAAAAGTCATTTTCAACACTAGTCTGGTTTCTCTCATGTTGAAAATGACACTTGATGCCAAGTTCAGACTAAAGTTGATTCAGAAGTCAAATGTGAGCAGCAGAGTTTACATTTAGTTTTAGATAGTTTAGATGTAAGAGTTATTGAACCAAAAAAAATGCTGCCAGATAACTTCTGAAAGCCACAATGTGAAGATGTCTTTACCAATTAAAGCGTCTTTCATATAATCCAGAAATCTCTGGGAGATCTGGTGAGTCCTTGTGAATCTTCCAGTCCCATTTACCTGTGCAGGTGTTTAATTCTCATCTAAATGCTGGTGTAGCCTCAACGAACAGCTTGGGACAACATAAAAAGATCGTCTGTACGGAACATCCTGTTGTTCTAGTTTCATCTCTACAGTTTAGATTACATCAAGTCCTGCAAACAAAATAAAAGTTGGGAGATTTTTAACATCATAAACTGCAGACTTAGGTTTCATTCATTTGTAAAATCAGTAAAAAGTTACTAAATACAACAGAATGATGTCAGAGAGGAGAATGATGAGCATCAGTGAGACTAATGTTGTTGCTTCTGACAGTTTCCAGACTGAGAGAAAAACAAGAAATGCTTTTATCAATTGTTATATGGAAGATATTGTTATTTCTGTGTGTTTTAGGGTTTGGGTAAAACTGATATCATGTAAACAAACTGGCATTTAAAGGGTTAAATGTGTCAGTGTTGATGAGGACCGCTGTTGGTTTAAACAGTAACTCAGCGAAAATGAAAAATAATGTTAATATCTGATATTTTCATGAAAGTTTTTATGACGAGGATGTTGTTATCTTGAAGGCAACTTTTTCAAATTGCCATCTGAGGGTTAAATGAGAAATAAATGAGCTCTGCTGTGAAAAGGTTCAACACTCAGCGTCTCTCTCTCTTCCTGGAATGAATCTCAGTCTGATAACTCTCCTCTTCTTCCTGCTACCAAACACAGCAGCTCCAGTCTGTCCACATATTTCCTGGTTTCCTCCCCTTCAGATCTGCACTGTGAACATGGGTGGAACCAACATGTGGTGACGTAGAAGATCTGACAGGCCCCGTTCACTGCAGGAACACATGATTTGTAGATCAGAGATCAGACTAGTTTCAGGAAGGAGGAAGTCAAACTCACACAGTCGCTGTTAGTGACAGGAGAGATGGCTGAGAAAGGAGTTCAGCTGGACCGAGAAACCTTCTCTTGTTCCGTCTGTCTGGATCTACTGAAGGATCCAGTGACTCTTTCCTGTGGACACAGCTACTGCATGAAGTGTATTAAAACCCACTGGGATGGAGAGGATGAGAAGAGAATCTACAGCTGCCCTCAGTGCAGGAAGATCTTCACACGAGGCCTGTCCTGGGAAAAAACATCTTGTTAGCAGTTTTAGTGGAGGAGCTGAAGAGACTGGACTCCAAGCTGCTGCTGCTGATCACTGCTATGCTGGGAGATGAAGATGTGTCCTGTGATGTCTGCACTGGGAGGAAACTGAAAGCCTTCAAGTCCTGTTTATTCTGTCTGGCCTCTTTCTGTGAGAAACACCTTCAGACTCACTATGATTCACCTCCATTCCAGAAACACCAGCTGGTGGAACCCTCCAAGAAGCTCCAGGAGAACATCTGCTCTCATCACGATGAGGTGAAGAAGATGTTCTGCCGCACTGATCAGCAGTCTATCTGTTATCTCTGCTCTGTGGATGAACATAAAGGCCACGACACAGTCTCAGCTGCAGCAGAAAGGACGGAGAGGCAGAGAGACTGGAGGTGAGTCGACAAAACATCCAGCAGAGAATCCAGGACAGAGAGAAAGATGTGAAGCTGCTCCAACAGCAGCTGGAGGCCATCAATGGCTCTGCTGATAAAGCAGTGGAGGACAGTGAGGAGATGTTCACCCACATGATCCATTCATCCAGAAAAACAGGACGAGATGTGGAGCAGCAGATCAGATCCCAGCAGGAGACTGAAGTGAGTGGAGTCAAAGAGCTGAAGGAGAAGCTGGAGCAGGAGATCAGAGATCTGAAGAGGAAAGATGCTGAGCTGAAGCAGCTCTCACACACAGAGGATCACAACCAGTTTCTCCACAACTACCCCTCAGTGTCAGCACTCAGTGAGTCCACACACTCATCCAGCATCAACATCCATCCTCTGAGACACTTTGAGGAGGTGACAGCAGCTGTGTCAGAGCTCAGAGATCATCTACAGGACATTGTGAGGGACACATGGACAAACATCTCACTGACAGGGACTCAAGTGGATGTTTCACTGTCAGATTCACAAGCAGAGCCAAAGACCAGAGCTGGATTCTTGAAATATTCACGTCAAATCAGTCTGGATCCAAACACAGCACACAGAAACCTGGTATTATCTGAAGGGAACAGAAAAGTAACATATATGGATCAACAGCAGTCTTATTCTGATCATCCAGACAGATTCACTGGATGGTGGCAGGTCCTGAGTAGAGAGAGTCTGACTGGATGTTGTTACTGGGAGGTGGAGTGGAGAGGAATAGTTTATGTATCAGTAGCATACAAGGATATCAGCAGAACAGGAAGCTGGACTGAATGTGGATTTGGAGGCAATGACAAATCTTGGGCATTATATTGTCACCAAAATAGTTATCAATTTTGGTACAACAACATCCAAACTCTCGTCTCAGGTCCTCCGTCCTCCAGAGTTGGAGTTTACCTGGATCACAGTGCAGGTATTCTGTCCTTCTACAGCGTCTCTGAAACCATGACTCTCCTCCACAGAGTCCAGACCACATTCACTCAGCAGATACATGCTGGACTTGGAGTTTATCATTGTTTTGGAACAAGTGCTGAGTTGTGTAAACTGCAGTGAGTCTGATTGTGTCTTTGATTCTTTGCCTCATTTATTCCTCTGTTTGTACCTTCAACCTGCCCTTCTTGACAGAATTGGTTCAGTTGAAATAAATTTGGTATCTTTCTGACACAGACTTGTATCTTCATCACAGTCCACAGGTTCTTCATGGATTTAAGTCATGGCTTTGGAGATGCCGGTCTAAAACTTTAATTGTAGCCTGACTGAGACATTTCTTCATCACTTTTGATGCATGTTTGGGTCATTGTCTTGTTGGAACAGTGTGTCCAAGATCCACCCTTATGGCTGATGATTTTAGTGTTTCCTGAGAAATGTGGAGGTAATCCTCCTCCTTTATTATTCCATTTACTCTTATTTATTATAGATCTTCTGGGTCAAAAATATACATGCAGCAATTATAATATGTGGAGAAATGTCCATTTTCACCTCAGTAAATTTAAAGTTCCACAGAGCATGATAGTGCCACCACCATGCTTGATGGTAGGTTTGGTGCTCTTGTGGTTAAAGGCCTCACTTTCTCTCCTCCAAACAGATTTCTGTTCAGTTTTTGTTCCATCAGACCACAGAACTTTCCTCCAGAAGGCCTTTTCTTTGTCCACGTGATCAGCAGCAAACTTCAGTGGAGCTTTTAGGTTCTGCTTCTAGAGGAAGAACTTCCTTCTTCATGGAGCCTCTCAGCTCATGTTGATGTAAAACACTGTGGACACTGATAGCTGTGTTCCAGCAGCTTCTAATTCGTTGCAATCTGCTTTTTAGTAATTTTCAGTTGACTCTTGCCCATCCTGACCAATTGTCTCTCATCAGCAGGTGATATTTTCTTCCTGACTGTGGCAGTGACACAACTGGACCATGAACTTTATACTTAGTTGTTTGCACAGCTGATTTTGGGATCTAAAGCATCTTTGAAATGGCTCCCTCCAAATTACTTTCCTGACACATCCAAGTCAATAATTTGCTTCATCAGATCTGTACCATAGACTTCCCCACTGTCGTGTTTAAGGCTGAGTCTAATGAATGAACCAAATGGGTGCTCTTTAAATTGGCCAAAAGTTGCTGTATGTGGACTGTGATGAAACAAGCCACTGTCAGAAAGACAACAAATGTAATCAAACTGCACAATTCTGTCAAGTGGTCAAAGATACAACCAGAAGTTTTTGTACAGCTAACAAAAGCACCTAACTGAGGTGAAAATGGACATTTAACAACATATTATTGCTGTATGTATATTTTCGACCCAGAAGATCTATAATAAATTTATTAAAGAGCCAAAATGCATGATTGTTTTTTTTTTTTATGACACTTGTGTTTGAATGATTCCACCATAGAAAATTAAGAGTTATAGGGGTCATTGCAAATTCAAGATTGCTACAATAAACATGTTCTTTACAAGTGCATGTAACTGTTTGTTTACGATTGTATACATAACAGCTGCATACAAACATCCACACCGTTGCTCAAAACCTTCAGCTCCACTACGACTGGCAAAAGGCTGGATTACAGAAATAGTCACAACATGATTTATTCACATCACCTTAATGGCGTCCACAGTCATTAAAAATAAAGAGAACTGAAACCATGCTGCTCTACAGCTTCATGCTGCTAAAGCCAGCTAAAGCTCTTTATTCATTTTAAAAGACATTTAGAAGACATTCTGAAACATGGGGAACCATCGGAACACTTTGTCGCTTGTTCTCATCCATGTAAATATCTCTGGGTTGCGTGAATCATAAGGCACAATATAAATTAAGATGACGGAGAAGAAAACCCGCCTTTCAGAGGACGAACTCTACCCCAGAGGCTTAGCTTTCGGATCTGATGGCTTACACACAAACTTGTGGTTTCTTACAAAATAAAACAAGAGACCAGACAAAGAGGACGAGAGCTGGAAAACACAAATAAAAAACATGGAAAGACATCAATTTGCAGTTTGCATACAGATATGTAAAATACTTTGTTGACGCGAACACAACAAGGCAAAGGTCTATATGTCGTGTTTTGAAGGTCAGAGGTCACGTTAACCACCTCATTATCAACACAAAATTGCTGCTCTTTGGCTGTTTAGAGCCACAAAGACAACAAATGCATTTAGTTAATGTGTTTGATATCAAGAACTGCATATCCTGTGTTTTTGTTGTTGATATAATTCCCTTCTGTTCTGTTGAGTGTTGTAACGTCAAAGCAGTGTTTAATATGATGTGCGTATACATACATTTTTTTTTAAAAGCCAACATCATTCTCACCATTAGTCTGCTTTCTCTCATGTTGAAAATGACACTTGACACCAAGTTAAGACCAAAGTTGATTCATAAGTAAAATGTGAGCAACAGAGTTTACATTAACGTCACTGTGGCAACAAGTTCCACTGTGAGAATCGCAATTAAAAAGATTTATTCTGCAAGAAAATATTTCTCAACTTTTTAAAGCCACTATGTGCAGACGTCTTCATTGATTAAAGCATCTTTCAAATAATCCACAAATATCTGAAATCTGAAATTTGGTGCGATCCTTCCAGTCCCATTAAACCTGAACAGGTGTTTAATTATCATGTAAATACTGGTCTTGTTTAAAAACACAGTCTTAGGCAATATTAACACATAAAGTACTGATGTTTAAGTTTCTCCTGTACAGTTTGTTTTTTTTTACATTCACGGGCTACAAAAAGGAACTTTGGAAGATTTAAACTATTACGTTAAGATTCATTGCAAAAAGCAAAAAGTTTAAAAAATGGAATGACAAAATGCATTTCAGCAACCGCGAGCCAAGTATGACATAACTATATAAATACATGGATGATTTAAACATAGGAAAAACATTTTTATTTAACAGTGTAACAACGGAAATTGGTTTTCTCTGATTTGAGGTACATCATGAGAACTTATTCTACACAGAGTGGCTTTATAGACATGAGGAAAATGTGTTTGACAACTGAATCTCTTTAACGATGGAGTAGTTAAACATTTTGGGAAAATTCTAGTTAGCTTAGCTTGGCATGCAGCCGTGCTTTGAAGGTAAGGAAATCCACAACCAGGACATGTAAAGCTCACTGGGATTGTCCAGATAGTGCTTTTACTGACGTTTTGTACCCAACTTTTTCTTGCTTTGGCTTAACCAGCTCTCAGTAAGGCCACTATCACTATCATTTTGTACAATTTAAGTAAACAAGATGTATCGTGTTAATTTGTGAGCTTTACAGGTGCTGGTGGGTTGATTTGTTTCCCTTCATACAGAGTCAGGCTAGCTGTTTCCCTCTGCTTCAAGTTGTTATGCTAAGCTAAGCTAAGTTAACCATCTCCTGGTGGTGTCTCTACATTTAACTGAGACAAAATGTTAAATTATTCCTTTAATTGATTTGTATCCTTACACAATTTGATGCTTACATTTTTTTAGTTTTGTATTTATTACAAAAAAACTCAAAACGTTTCCCTAGACGAATTTAGGCAACGTTTACACTGAATACACATGATCCCCGACAGATTAAAAAAAACACATATGTGCAAATATTCATATTCAGTTTAAAAAAAAAAAAAAAAAAAAATCACGAAACAAACTAGCAACACTCAACAATGGCCTTATTTCAGTGTAATAACGGATGCTCGTACAGTTTTTTTGTTTTGTTTTTCCTCTTGGTTAATACACTCAGGTTATGAGTGGGAATAAACCAGTGTGTAGTTGTGTTACCAAAACCCACCAGGGCGAAATCATAAAACACTGCTCGTCTCTTTGGTGCAATCGCCCACCTGCTCTGCTTCAGAAGCTGTCCAGAATGTTTTCATTTAAAAACAGGAAAAAACTGAATCAAACTAAATAAAATTACAAACAATCATTTGGCCAAGTAAGAAGCCACACGGCTCTCTCATTTGCAGAACACACACCATACTCTGTTTTGTCCAGCATCATGGTACATTATTTACACTTGTACATTGTCGTTCTTTGTGGAAACTCTGGTACAACACCAAAAAAAAAAAAAAGACTTATAGTTTCTTCTACAAATATGGAATTCAGACTTCCATAGCGGTACATTATGTAATACGTAGTTCTCTACGAGTTTACACTCCCTTGAGTCAATCACTCACTTCTTAAAGGGGAGGCTTGCCTTGCGACTGATGTGATTAAATGAGCGTCAAAAGCTGCTTTTCTCAATCAGTTCCTTTACGGTTCCAAATAATGAAAATAAAACCCAAGACATGGCGGTCTGCAGATTAAAGTGGAAGTGTATGAAGTGGAAGTGTGGCGATATGATGATACCAACGATGGCGATGGAGACTTCTTATAGTTGGTGTGGCCTCGTCAGGCCGTCTTCGCTCAGCTCAAACCTGCAGGAGGAAAACAAGCTTTTGTGAAGTGCTGACATACGGAGTTTGTAAGCTTGAATTTTGGAGTCAGTCTCGTTTTAAGTGCACAAATTCCTTACATATGTTTTTTGTTTTCCTTTTGGAGAGAAAACAGCAACTTTTTCAACTTCTGAACCGAAAGCAGCTTCGTTTTTTTTTTTTTGCTCTCGTCACATTTTTCCTCACTGTGGGCTCATTTTTCATTACAATATAAACTCTTGAGTCTTTTTGGAAACAGTACAACCATGACTAGAAGGAGACAGAGCTTGAAAGTGCATTTTGTGCAGTATAATAAAGTTTAAATGCCATAAAACACAAAAATGAAAAAAAGAAAAGTTTAATTTCTGAATTTATTTGCAGAAACTGAGGGGAAAAGTGACCCACAGGTGTTACTGATACTGGACAAACATGGTGACCCTACACGCTTTAGTTATTGAATGTATCTTCCAACAACCAGCTGGCAACTTGCTCCACTGTACACAAGTTTTGAACCAAGCTTCATTTCTTTTATCGCTCTTTAATTTGTTTACATACTTGCCTACAGTTCATCAAATTTCTGCCTGGTAAAAGTTGCTTGCAGAACAATTTTTTTCCTCAGAGAATCCGTTGCAAACGCTTAATTTTTTTCAAAGTTTTAAACAAGACATGCAGATTTCAGGTTTCGATTTGGTTAATTTTCCAGGTGGAAATGCCCGTTGTGCATGATTAGTTCAAGGACATTCATGGAAGTTTCTGGCACTGATGTAATGGTTTTGTGTTTCAGAGAGTTAAATAGCAAACACGCGACCAACAGACATACTCAAATTTCACACCACAGCGTAACACTAGAAAACAGATTCTGACTCAAATTCTCTTCACGTTAATGGACTGTATCTATTTTCACCTACGGACACACAACTGATCACCAACAATTACAGTAAATAACAGTGAACCTGCTCTAAAATTTTGGCATTTAATCTGTGCTATTTTTACAAACTAAAACCATCTAACCAGGTAGTTGCAGACAGTTCAATTCATGGAATGCAAAATGTTCATCTAACTTGAAGCATAGCGTCCAGAGAGTCCAATCCGGCCTGCAGGACGACTTCGTAAAGTGTAAAAAGATGCCAAGTTTCAGGAGCAAATTAAGCCAACTTAATGTAAAACGCTGCTTCAGACACTTTTGCACCATGAAGAATATTATTCTGTGAAAATGAGTATTTGCTGTGGAAATATTTAAAGACATTAAACATTGTGCAATATGATGTCAGTCAGCAGCTTCAGTACGACAGTTTGGTTTGGTGGAACCCTGTGGTTCATGTACTGCTACAATTAAATTTAATACATTACAAGTCAGGGAAACAACTTAACCTTCTTCTTTCATAGTTCCAACTTTAGTTTGTATAATGTGGTGTGTCAGGATTACTACACAGATGTTTTAAAAGTCTGTAAATTTAAAATAATCTCCAGATCTTCACAAGTTGTTTTGACCATACAAGATAAATACTATATTGTTCAGTTCCAGATACATGTGACCAAATGTTGTGTGCCTTTGTAGACAAGCTGATCTGTAAGTTGTAATGTGTCAATGATGAACTGAAGCATCATAGTTTTCAGAATATACTTTTTTGCACTTAAAGGGAACTTTTGGAATTGTGGTGATTCATAACTTATTGTTCTCTGACTTTTTCCGGCCCACTTGAGATCAAATTGGGCTGAATGTGGCCCCTGAACTAAAATGAGTTTGACACCCCTGATCTAGATGGTTCTATCCCTCTGTTATTGATTAGAAGAACCAATGTCTGAAGCTTAATAAAGCACTCTGCAGATGTTTCACAAGCACGTACTTACAGCAGTGCAGTCACTTAACATCATGTGGGTGAAATGCTGCTAAACCAGACAATGTAGCTTTGAGCACCACAGATTAATCTGGTGTTATTGATGTTTTTTTTTGGAGCTATCTTACCCAAAAAGTTGCAAACGTACCATTTAAATATATAGAACTATTTGTTTTCTTGTGCTCTATCTTTGGAGAGTGGTTTTCATACCACTGTAGAAATCTAACACCAGTGTTAGTCTACTGTCTGCCACTTTTCAGCATCAGTGTCACAAACATTTGTATGTCTATGAGTGCTAACATTTTCTGAATGGTTTCTGTTTTTTATTAGAAATACAATTTTTTACGCATTATAATCGAACTTTATCATGTTGTCTGTTTTAGTCCACTTTCTGCTGTAATTCATCCCCATGAAAAGATGGAGTTCAATATAAAATGGTGAGAAGCTTGCTCTGTTTGCCCTTGTGTAATCAAAAACACATTTAAGAAGTAGAAGGACTAACCATTGTGTCCAGCCTTTGGTGATATCCTCATGAGTCAAATCCACCAGAACCTGATGAGAAAACAATACTTAGGGAAAAATACACCACACTCGAAGCTATTCTATCTAATTAAACTGATTTTAAGTTTTCAATAAAGCAGATTCACAAACTAGAAAAAGCAAAGGACAAAATACACAATAACTTTTCTGAACTAGTTTTCGTAGAAGCAGGAACACCATCCACCACTTCACCGCCATTACTTTGCTAAAGATATTTCAAGTCTGCACCTTTCCGAGAAGGCCCTTGTGTTTGGAGAGCAGACCTCCGCCGTTCTTCACCGCAACATCCAGAGTCCGTCTGTGGAGCTCGACGAGGGAAACGCTGAACTCGAACCTGTGGAACAACGCAGTGAGTTCACACCAGCTTCGCTCCCATTAATCAGCAGCTAAAACACAGCGAGGCGGCTGCACTCACGTCTGATCGTAAACTGGGTTGAGGGTTTTCTTGAAGGTGTGAGTTTTCCTCCTGCCCGACCTGCGTTTGTCAGGAAGCAGGTACAGACGGACGTAAGGATCGGAGCCCTGATCGGTGAATGCGATCAGGTTTCTGTGGAGGCCGACAGAAGGATATTTACTCGAGAGCGAAGACATGGCTTGTTTTGGGAAACAACTCAATCTTATTGATGCGTACCTGCAGGCGTGAACGACTACGATGAGCTTGTTCCTCTGGGAGCTGTGTCGGACCGTCAGCTGGACCTCACCCAGCGGGAAATAACTGGGGCCTGAACCACTGCACAGAGTGACACATACATTTAGAATCCAGTGCAACGTTAACATATTTACATCTTCGTCATACTTGAACATACTGAGCTGGTAAAACGTCTGGTACAAAGCTTTGTAACGTAGGAACTCTCATGTTGTGCAAACCATAAATTCTCTCTAGGTCATTCTTTTCCTACTTAGTCAAAGCATTTAACAGATCTAAAAGAGAAAAACATAAACTTTAGGCTGATTAATGTGGCTGCCACTGACTATCTACACACAAAACATGTTCCTCATATCTTTCTTGCTGATTTAGACAACTTGAGGTAGCTTAATGCTTTCATTACTCCAAAATCTTCTAATTTATGATTAGCTCTAACAAGTCAAATCATAAATCATTGGCTGCAGATGTGACAGCTGCCGTTAGCCTGCGAAGCTAACGGCAGCTAATATCTGGTTTCTTTAAGTGCCAGTAAACCAAAAAAGGTGAAAAAATCTTATTTAAATTTCTGAAGCTATTTGGTTGTATGGTTGTAACTTTCTGCTTCTGACAATACAGACCAGCTCCTGTCTTAGCAGCTAGGATAACTACAGTCATTTAAGCTAATGTAAGCTCTAATATAAGCTTTAACTGAATTAAAAATAATATGAAATTACTTTATTTGCTGTTTCAAACACATGTACATCATTTTAAAATTAGTTCAGTTAATGAAATCACAAGTCTGCAGAGGTGGCAGCTGCTGCTACTTTGAAATGCTAAGCTAGTTAGCTTTTAGCAATAGTAATTTATGTGGTGCTCCTTTATGTTTATTTTTTTTTCCCCATTTTTGTTGTCATCTAACCCAGTGGGTGAAAACGTATTACTTAAATTTATGGAATGTGGTTTCATGGTTTTAGCCTGTTTCTGATTAAAAAAAATTAGCTAGCAGCTGTCATGCTAGCTAAAAGTTACTTAAATATAAGATTTTGCTGCACTGAACAGTCGTATGAAATGAATTTAAAGATGTTTTAAAAGCATGATGGTATAGTTTAAGGTATTTTTATTCATTAAATGTAAATATATGATTAGAGAAAGTTCAGTCTAATATAATCACATGCCACATGCAGACAATGCTCTACAGCTAGGCTTGTTACCTTTTAGCATCACTAATTTATCTAATTTTTTTCTCCATTTTAAGTCAATTTAACAACACATTATTTTGTGATGGTAAAACTTAAGTTAATAACAAGTTGGAAAATCAAAATGTATTTTTACAAAAAATAAATGAAATTAGCTTAAGGCTAACTCACTAGCTAACTGTAACTAGCCAGGGAGGAGACACTGCTCGTATTTTTTTATTTCCACAAAATTAGACATTTCTATGGCATCATACTGTTTTTTGTGAGGTTAACTGTCAGGTAGTCATACTCAGGTCTTAACTTTAAACAAATACATATATACATACTGTGTTTTGAATTTGTAGAGCAGAGCAGCCCTTGATTTGAAACAGACTGATACAAGATTGTTTCTAAAATATTCGACTTTTTTCTAAATATATTTTATTACATCTCTCTCTGACGTCCTCCTGTTTTAGTTTGTGGTCGTTGCAAACTCAAAATACCTTTTAAATTTCCCTTTTGTCGTTATTGACAGAGAATATTACTCATTAATCATTGCTCAATGCTAATATTAAGTGTTCTGTGGTCACACTTTGACGGTTAAACTGTGATTTGTCTCAAAAGAATCTTTCTGCAATGGAAAGAGTCAAAAACATGCTTTTAAGATCAAGATCGGCGGATGTCCAAATAAATGTAGAGATTAATAGGTACTTCTGCAGCTGCTGGAGTCGGTGCTGCAGCTCCTGGGCGGCGTAGGGGTTGGAGATGTCAGACGCGATGCTGGGCGTCGGCTCCTTGCCTCCGGCCAGGTACTGCTGGGAGCCCGAGATGGCCAGGTTAGAGGTGCTCCTCCCGGTTTCCGCCAGGCTCTGACCTCCACATCCTCCACCGCCCGACCCCAAGTCCGTGCTTCCCGCTGACCTCGCAGAATCCTCGGCTTCCCTCCGCCGGTTCAGCAGGTCCTGGGCCGACACGGAGGCCGATCGAGGGATGTCGGAGGTGGAGGATGGAGGCTTGGGGGACTCAGAGGAGACGGAGGGTCGCGGGGTCGGGTTGGAGGAGCTCGACTTGCGTACCTGCACTGAGGACGGGGTGGAGTTTGAGGACGAGGAAGAGTCTTTATCCAGGCACAACACCTGAAATCAGAAAAATGGCACAGAAAAAAAAACAAAAAAGAAGTGAAAGTGACAGAGCGGCTGAGGAAGACCATCAGACGTGGCTGAAAGCTCTGGAAGAAGTTAGTGAGTGGATCTTGATATCATTTTGCAGCTCTGTCAAATAAATGCAGTAAAAGTTATGCAGCATCTGTCAACAACAACAGCAACAACAGAAAACTTTACTCCTGGAAAATAACATTGATGATATTTCTATTTCACCATAATTGAAATTATTTGTTGCTTCTTCTGGTGGAAACCATGTAACAGCCAGTTTAGTGTATTTAGTTTAATTCAATATCGCCATACCTATCATTTTAGTCCAGTTGTGTGAATATGGTATTTTAAGATGCAAGCAAGTAACTGACACTCTTGCATGTATTTAATGAAGAATTTATGACATTTCAATATAAAAGCACTAAAAGGAGTGTGTTTTTCTTCAAACTTAGCTCAGGTAACAAACAAAAGCTATCAAATTAGTGCTTATCTAGTCGTTCAGAACTGGAAGGAGACACATTTTTCCTCATAATGTACATTGCCACAGCAACACCTGTTTTAGCTCCTGTCTCTTTAAGATTCTCCTCCTGAAAACATGTTTTAATCCCAGATCAATGAGTACAGGGTTGTAGCCCCAGCAGAAGCAGCTCTAGTGCAAAGACATGACAGTGAGGCACTGCTTATTTTTAAGCTAACTGCTAGTCTGGTGTTAAGCTAATGTGTTACATGATGGCACAGATAAGTAACAGATGAAAAGTCTGGACTTGAAACGGGGCATTAGACTCTGGGTGGTTGTCCACTAATTGTAAGGTTGGCGGTTCGATGTTTGGGGCCCCTCCATGTTCCGAAGAGTCCTTGTGCGAGGCCCTGAACTGCACGTTACGTGGCATGGGTGAATGAGAAACACATTATAAAGCACTTTGTAGGACCCAGTTTAGGTTAAAAAGGTGCAACATCAGTTCCGTGGAAGAGATTAACTCCCTTTGAGACGGCTTCTATTAGTTTGCAGACCTTCTACAAAAAGCTAAACACTGTGAAGGAGAGAGAAAAGCAGAATGTGGGCTCCTTAAAAGCTTCATCCTGCATGTCTCAAACCAGAAGGTCATTTTACTGTCCAGAAGTGACTCCCGAAAAGCTCGCAACGGCTCGGCGTGTAAGCGACCTGCAACTGCGCAATGATCTGAAACCTCCAATTAGTCTTTTACCCGCAGAGCCATCTTCATCTTGAGGGTGCAGCTCGGTCCAGAGTTTCTGAGGGGGAAGCGCTGGCTCAGCGTCATGTCCTCGGCCTCCAGCAGCTGCCTCAGAGGCAGCGTCAACGTCCCCAAAGAACACTCGTGTTTCTCATCTTTCACCTGAAAGACACAACACAGACATCAGACGCCTCCCAGCTTTAAAGGCTTCTGAACATTCGACTGGACCGGACGCCTGCTTACCTCAACCTCCAGCTCTTGGGTTTTGGGGTTGTGGATGAGGAAGGTGAAGGCTTCCTCCCACACCGGTTCATTGGTCTTATATCTGGTCTGGAAAAGGACACAGGAAGTGGAAGGAAGTCTAAGGGCTCATGTCATTTCTAATGAAAACATCAAGACAACACGGAGGACACAAACTGCAGATTTTAGGTAGCAGGCAGTTATTTTAAGGACATGGGCTCACAAAGTACTTCCTCTGAAGAAAACAGATTGCATACACACAATTTTCAGAATGAATTACGCAATAAAAATGAGTGTAAATGTGCACTCACCTTGCTCTCAAAAGATTTGTGTCCCACTGTGAACTGGACAAACGGACTGGGATCGCTGGTCACTTTTTTACCCGACTGCAGCAGAACAAGAACAAGTTTTACACACGAGTAAGAAAGATCTTTGCTTTTTGATGCTCATGCTTTTTTATTTTTCTTGAAAAACACCATGACAATAGTTTCTTTAGAGCTTATCTGCAATAAACTGCTTTAACCCTCTGAACTCCAAAACCCATCGGTGGGTTATCTTTAAAAATAACTAAAATCGCTCAAGTTGTACCACTTATTAGACCCAGAAATGATAAATATACAAAAAAAATGTCAGATTATCCACTTTTCTGATGGTCCTTGAATGACTCATCCATAACAGGAATATTAACCAAATTGAAGATGAAAACTTTTTATAAAAATTGCATTGTTCTACATGTTTAATTTTTTAAAAATTGCCAGAAATAAAGTCTTTGCAGCAACCAGATTCTGTGAAAAAAATCTTTTTTTACTCTCCTTCGTGGTTGTACTGTTTCTACAGAGGTGCAGGACTTTATTTTGCAGTGAAAAATGAGCCCACAGTAAGCGAAAATGTTACTGGAGCAAAAAAAAAAAAAAGGGCCTAAAACTTTTAGGGGTTCAGAAGGTTAAAAAAAATATTTACTCTAATTAAAACATCTTAAGTCACTACAAAAACTTCAAAAAAAAAACGTACATTTTCCTGCTGAATATTCTTCCAACTTTGCCCTTAACATTAAATGCAGCTACACCGTAGATTCTGAGCATTTATAAAGTGCATTCTGGACTCGTACAGTGTCATTTTTGGGCAGTTACAGGAGACGACTCCGGGAAATAATTAAGAAGAAAAGCACTTAAGGGTAAAGTGTTTAAGTTCCCTGAACCATGAAGCGTAGAAGAACACCAGATCGATTTAAAGGAAAAGATCAGTTCAGTTCAGACAACAATGCTGTTATGTACAACACACATTGTTAGAAACAGTTTTAGCCGACAAACACTGCGATTAGTGGAGTTTGTTAATGATTTCACAGCAATAAAAGTCAGTAAATGGAGCTGTTTTAGATGCTGCAATGGCGCCCCCTGATGGGAAAGTCACCAAATGATCTTTAATATTTAACCTGATCGGGTTGATAGATTTTCACAGGAGAACAGACGAGAAGGAGATTTTAATTTGTCCAGATTTGAGATCTGATTTCTGCTTTCAGATTTTAGTTCATGGCGCTCAGAGCATCAAGAAATTACATTAAAAACATTCACAAGCAGCACGTCTTTGCTGAAACTAAATCCACACAGACCTCAGCACCGGCTGCTTTTAGAGGAACTATTTTCTTCAGTGGAAAGTAGTTCTGGTGAAAAGTGTTCACAGTGAGGTTTGTGGATCCTCCTGAGAAACAGGGACGTGGTTTCCGTTTCTGAACAGACGTATTGCTGTTTCCGTAAATCTTTTAAATGTAATTCTTAGTTCACATACACTCCCTGATGTGGCTATATTTCAGCAACAGGATTCTCAAAAAGTTTCTCCAAACTTCACCCAAATCTGGTGCCTGAGCATAAAAACAATTAAATAAAAATCTGGTCTTCAGTTCGGTACAAACAGCCTCAGTGTTAAACAGGCAAACACAAACATGGCAGATTTACTCATCTGGCTCAAATCAGGAGTTGAAGATTCTTTTAAAAATACAATTGAAGAGTCTGAGTGACAAAAATAAGAACATGTGGCTACAGAGGAACTTACTTCTCAGAATTTACAGCAGCCAAAAGTATGTGGACAACCCTTCGTGTTCGCAGTTTGGTCAAAGCCCACTAATTTCCTAAATGGGAAAACTCAGTAACGTTTTAGACAACGGTGTTCTTAAACTCGTTGACAAGAATTTCCATGAAGAAATGATTTCCTGCGGAGGAGCTTGAAAAGAACCGGAGGATAGTTGGACAGCTTTAGGTGCTAGATTAGTTTGGGATCCAGTCTGATTACATCAATTTTCCCATGTGATTGTCCACATATGTGGAGGTGAGAGAGTTTGTTGAGTTTAAAGTCTGTCTAGATCTGTTTTGTGGGCGTCGTTTGATGCATTCAGGCATCAGCTGTAACTCTTAAACCCATGGATGCTGTTTATCTGTCTGCATTAAGGTTTATCCAGATAAAATGTGCTTATATAATTGATAGCTTATGTATAATTAGTGCAAGGACATATCAACCCACAGAATCTGCATTGGCACACTCTATTTATTCTATGGGTCTTATCTATTCTTAATTTCACCACCAAGTTTCTGCATCTTTTGTTTGATTTGGTGCAACTTTTTAGCAATATATCCCTGCAGCTAGCTTCATGTGGACGGATTCAAAGGAAGCGGCTGTTAATGAAGCAGATTTACGGCCGCCGTTCTGGAAAGACCCGATCAAACGTGGCCTTCGAAGTTGAGTGTCCACAAACTTTTGGTGGCGCTGTGGAAGTGTGAGCTAAGTGTTTGCATTTCCCCCCTGAGCGGCATGGTGTGCTTCGTTACCTTTATGGCCTTACTGACCGAGGCCTTCTTCAGCCCTGCTTGGTTGAACTCTAACGGATTGCGCTTTGATTTTCGCCCACGGACAAGGCAGGAGAGAGCAAACAAAACACACAAACACACACACCAGCAGGTTATTTGGGCGGGGAAAGAGAGGAGCATGCAGGGAGGAGGAGGACGACAACACACCAGCACCGCCGGCATCACCAAACCATCGGGATGCACCACACAAAGACACGCACACGGAGAGACAACATGGATGATCACATGGTTAATGTCATTCCCCAATTCAACCTGAACATGAGGTTAAAACGAGACCTCGACCAGCGCTGGAATCTGGCTGACATGCATTTGGAAAAACATGCCCATTTCAACAAATGCAAATAATGCCTTAAAGAAGTTTTTTACTATTCTGCAGCACGTAGAGCATTTATAAAATACTGTTTGTAATGGATTTCTACTAATATTTATATCAATTTAACAAGTCTGCCAGAAAACGCTGGTCAAAATCCCGCAGCATTAAGATGGGAGTCAGTGAACAACTTGGAGAAAAAAGATAAATGAGGATGAGACGAACAATTGGGGAACATTTACTGCATAAAGATCTTGCACTAGGATGAAATCTGCTGAATTAACAGGCAAGTATGACAAACCCACTTAATGTTGTAGCTAACAAGAACATCCTGCAGAGTGAATAAAGGTTTTGCTCACAATGCAGCAAAATGGCAAATAAAACAGAAAGTAGCACAATTGTTTTAGCCATTTTCCACTGCAGGAACCGCTGTCTGCATCGGACAACGGTTTGACTACTGCAAGGAGAGCTCTTGCTGGACAACGGAAAGGCGTATTTCAGGTAACACTCAGATTGTTTGATACCGCAGCAGGATTTGTGGTTCATGTTGCTGTAAGTACGACGTCGGATCAACAAGAAACGACACATTAAACTGTACGATTTCCACCAACCAATCCAGTTTTGATTTATCTGTACAGAACCACATTTGGGCTTTTGTTATGATCTTTGCTCAAACATGGAGAAGAAACTCCCACTCCATGTCAGGAATCAGACGTAAAAGTCTTGAGGAATTCACACACTTGTCGTAGCTTGATTTGAGGTGGAAGCAACCTAATTGGAATCTCATATTAACTTTTGATCCCACAGCATTATTAAGACTAAATCTGAAACAACATGAAGACTCATGAAACTGATTGTAATATTTGTCTGATACTTTTTATGTTGCTTTATAACATAAAAATCTCAATTCTGTTGTAACAGCATCAATAGAGCCTTATCGATTTTTTTTTACCCTTTCAAAAGTCCATTTCTCTGTTAAAATGTAATCCGTTAGGTAGAAAAACGAGCCACTGATGCATCAAACATAACTCATATGATAAAACTGATAAATGAGTGGCAACAATGTTCGATGCGTCTCCTAATTCTGAGCGAGTAAGTCTGACCATAGAGGAGGAAGGATGCTTTTGACTGTCCCTAGACTGACAGTAATAATAATAATAATGACATTAGGGAATCCAGCCAATCCATGCACTTGCAGGGACTCATGCTCACGAGGCAGGCAGTTAAAACCGTTGCTTTTTATCTTCAAAACAAAACAAAACAACACACGAGCTCCTCCTTAGCACTCTCCAGACTACTCTAGGATGCAGAAAACAGCCGGCGGACTCACAAATAGCGTCCTATAGAGAGAAGCAGTGTTCTCACAAAACACCAGACCCGCCGCCCGCCTCTCTTTTAAGTATCCGGAGCCCAAGTTCCCCTCGAAGACGCTCTTCGGAGGGGGGAAGGAGGTGAGGAACGACAGGGGGAGAAGCAAAGAAGAAGAAGAGGAGGAGGCTGAAAAGAGGAAGGTGAAGCCTGTGCTACAAAAGTCAACCATCGTCAAAGTTCTTTACATTAGAAAACACAAGGCAGACTTCCTTATTACAGACTGTACTGAGCCCAAACAAATGAGACCAATGCTGAGTGAATCTATATACAATATATGTGGTTTTATAAAGACTGATTATTAGTAATTAACGAGATAACATGTCCTACAGTAACTTCTGTCAAACTTGGACAAACAATTAACTGAGATGCCTTTTTTATTGAGGTTATTTGATGCTAGAGGTGCTGTTTTACAGTGTTGTTTCTAGTTTTTCAGCCCAAAATGCTGCAAAGATTGTTCATTTCACCATGTCTGCTTAACAAATGGTTTTCTAAATGTTCTGTTTCGCTCTAAAAACCAATGAGCTACTGCTGTTCCCGTTCCCTTCAGGAAGAAAACTCTCTCTGCGTCGACTATTGGCTAGTTAGGCGTTGTTCCGGATTAATTCTTACGGGCTAGTAAAGCTGGGAGGCTAATTAGCTGTAAGGAGAAAGTAAACGTCAGCTACAAAATACAAAAACTAAAAAAATCGATTATCACCATATGGGATCTTTGAATTAAAGAAAAAAAATGAACATTTATACTCCAGTGTTGATTAGCTGTTACTCGTGATGTGTAACCAATCAGGGCTCGAGACCACAGATTGTGAGTACAGATACAGTAAAGGAGCTTCATCATTACTGAAAATGAGAATCAGTGGTCAACTTACTTGGTTAAATAAAGGAGAAATAAAATAAATAAATATTTTATCGGAGGATGGTCAAAAAAAAAAACATTACAGTGGTACGGTTTTACATTTAAAGAATTTCTCTTGGGATTAATTATCTTTGAATCAGCGAATATGCTTAATATCCAAACAGAATCTTAATATTGTCTCTGAGATGTAATTCAAAGGATCTACTTCCACCACTTAAGTGAATGTATAATTGCAAAAGAAAAAAAAATAGAATTTGCTGTTTAAGACAAACCTTTGAATCACCGAATCAGGTGGCATCAACTCAATATTGTGTGTAATTTAAACTCTAATTTTCACTTTAAACTCTTTTTTTTTTCATCTTTGGTTCAGGATTTCAAGTCTCCTGAACTGATTTAACATCCCTGGATGTTAAAATATGACCTTTTCAGACAGTTGAGACAGAGAGCTGAAAATAATTTTGATTGGACGAAAAGCAAATTCCCCAAACTCCACATAGTTTGTTGGTGGAACGTAATGTAATTTAAAGATTGCTGAAAACTGTTGTGTCAACTTTGCACTTAAAAAAACTGGAGTGTATATATGTATATAGAAGCTGCACCTCTTGTGCTGTTATTTAAAAAAAATGGAATAGAGTTTTTGGAATCAAATCCCAAACTCTGACCACAAAGTTTTAAGACACACATACAACAACTTACAAAAACAGCCGTAAAGTCAATATTATTATTACAATTTCTGCTTTTCTATGCTTCACGGACATCTTATAATGGTGTATTTTAAGTAAAGGATCTGAGTATTTCCTTTACGTCTGCTAACATTATTAAAAAAGGTCCCATTTGTTTGTAGTAATTATGTGAATTAATCACTTTAACTGTGGCGTCAAAGCTTTACTGTTTGAATATGTGTTAAGTGTTTGTAAAGAAATGAGCATGAAAATCAATTGCTATCGTTACAGCGAAGCATAAAGGTGCAACACTTAAATAAATAAAATAAATGATGCAGAATTCCTGACAGTTTGTTTGTCTTTAAGGTGAAGCGGAGTAAAGAGCAGGAAAGTTCAGAAAAGAGATCAGCAAGAAAATGAAGCGACTCCAACAAAACCAACAAAACAAACCGATTCCCGACATTTAAAACAAACCGAGGGTTTGTTTTAAATGTCTTTGAACAATAGAAGATATATGAAATAAAAATAAGACATTAAATCACTAAAACCAACACAGCAAAAAAACAAGATTCACTCCAAATCCATAAAAATGCAAACAGGAAAGTCAGCTTTTAAACCAAACGTCTGATTTGCCGCCTTTTCGATGCTTCTTCTCTGCTTTTAATTTCTGCAAAGCACTCATTTTATTAGACACTTTTAGAAAGGTGATTCTCGTGTTTTCTCCCTGATTACTTCCTTTTCTGCTAACTTATGAGAGGAATCTGCGAACAGGTCGGCCTCACCGGCAGGTTTCTGGCTGAATCCAGGAAGATGACGAGCAGCGCTGATGAAAGGCCGTCGTTGGCGTGACCGCGGTCGGCCCTGATGCTCGTCAGCACCTGGAGGAAACCAAGGTCACGGTGATTTTCTGGGTTTTGGTCGAGGTTCGTCTTGAGCTCGTTTAAAAAAGAAAGCAAAGGTGTGTTGGCGTACCTGGTCCAGCTTCTCAGGTGTGCTCAGCAGAGACAGCCACTCCAGTTTGAGGTGCAGCTTCCCTGTAGCCACATCTTCCAGTACAAACCACTGGGGACAGAAACGACTGTTGTTAATGTCAATAATATCAAAAACACCCTAACCCTCCTGTTATGTTGCGGGTTATGTTGCGCATTCTTTCGGTATAGACCTTCTTTTGCTTGGTTTAATAAGTGTAATGAACATAAAATGTAAATGGGGACAGAGGGCAAAGTCAGCAGGTCAATTTGACTCTGAACAGAAGAAGTGTCTCGTTATCAACATCTCTCCATAAAAATTACAGTACTTTATATGTACATCATTCCAATGTTAAGTAAATGAAGATTTAACATGCATTTTAAATGAAAATCGAGTGAATTATCCCCATTAAACTATGATCTGTGAGAGGTAGAGAACGCCATTGCATTAAATATTGATAGAAATGGTTAGTAAAGGAGTTAATAATGAGATATAAACAATGTTTATTGGGATTTTTTGGTTTATGACATTTTTTTGTAATTAACCTGAGAAACAAACATAACAGGAGGGTTAAAAATTCTCCATTTTGCGGCTCGTAGCAGACATTTTCCACCTGACAAATAAGAAGAAACTATTTTCCCCCTTTCTCATGATGATATATATACGTTTATTTCGACTCTTTATTAGCACAACAATGATTTTTCTCTAAATCCAGCTTATACTGACCTTAAAAGAAAAAGAGCAATTAATAGAAACACTACCAGGATCTATTTTGTATTGTGAAAGTCTTTTTTTATCATTTTACTTCAGATTTAATTAGATTAGAATTAGAATTAGAATTAGATTAAATATATTATTAAATTAGTATATGAATTATTTAAATTAAAAAATTACTTTAAAAAAAAAATTTTAAGCAGTTTTATTTATATATTTCATGACCTGTGTGACATCACTGTGCTGCTTATATATAATTTTTGTAAAGATGAAGATGGAAAAAAGTTTTTCAATGGCTGTCAGGACATATTTTGTGCTGTGAAAATGGTTCATTTTTTTCCATATTTAATTCAAAATTACAGAAAAATATCTTTTTTTGGGAATAAAACAGATACGTATATGTGCAATTAAACGTGAATTATTTAAAGGTATTTAAATTACAAAAAGTTACACTTTTATTACTTTAAATGATTGAATTTATAATTCATAATTTGCATGATATTGTTTTTATATAATGTGGGCAATAATGCAGTGGATGGATGTCTCCTGGTTGGCTGCTCATTTGAATAAAAAGAAGAAAACATTTTTAAAAATGAAAACATTATATTCCTGATGTAAGGAAATCCACTAATTTAAGTGAAAAAGAGCTGAGTATTAAGTAAGGGCATGTATATGTCATGACAAATATCTTTTTCCCCCCTTTTTAACAAAGAGTTTTGTAGCACAACAACAATTCAGCTTATGCTCAGCTCATAAAAAGATGAGTATTTTTTAAAAATACTTAACAAATATAATTTCTGTAAAGATGAAGGTGGAATAAAGCCTCTAAATGACTGTTCATAAATGGCAAGGTATATTTTGTACTGTCAAAATGGTCTATTTAGCATTATATCATATTTAATTCAAAATTACAGAAATGTCTCTTCTTTTAGTCAAAAGAACAGACACATTTACATAAATTTATAAAAATTATCTTTCTTATTTTACATCATTTTATTCATAATTTATGACTTATTTGATGTCAAGGTTATTTGATTTTATATAATGTGACCATTAATGCAATAGATTGATGTATGTTTCATGGTTGGAAGAAAAGAAAAGATGAAAAATATGTCAAAATTATATTTCTGATTTAAGTGGAAAAAATTAATTTAAGTAAAAAAAAAGAAAAAAGAGCTGAGTATTAAGTGTGGGAAGGTATAAGCCCGAAAAAACTTTAATTTTATCAACAGAAAGTCCAAAAGAATTAAACAAGGGAATCTCGGACATGCATCATCTTGTAAATGCAGCAACCAACGAGCTGGATCAAACACTGACAAAATATATGATATGTGAAGAGAAATGACTGAGTGATGAATTTTAGATTTATTAAAACAGCAGCGAGATGAAAACAGCTCAGAGGAGAAAAGATGCAGATCACCTCATCGACCTTCTGTTCCTTCTGGACTTCAGCCACGTCGATCCCCAGACTGGAAAAAAAATCAAAAATAATTCTGTTTAAATACGTTTAAATAATAATCACTATCATCCTAGCATCCTGGTGATGTCTTCAAATGTTCCAAAAATGAAAAACACTCATTTTTCTTCACATGAAACGCAGACAAGTTGCAAATCTTCACTATGGAAACGGTGGCTGTTTGGAATTTTTACAGAAAAAATAATTAATCAGCTGCAGTCAGAGTGAGGTTTCATCTGTTTACTGTTTCTAGAAGTCATTTGAGGGTTTAAGAAGGATTCTGACTCATCACAGCACATTTGGTTGAAGAGTTAATGGTGGAAAATTAAAGTCAGACAGAGAATTCAGTGTAAAAGCTCAGAACTGTCGTCTGGTACATCAAACCTGACATCCTCTGACACAACATTTAAGACAAATTCTTGACATGAAAACCTTAATATATAGAATCCGTTAATGATCAGATGTCAGGTTTTCTTTAAATCTGAATGATTTCAAGCTGCTGCTTAGGCCTGTATCTCAGGAAGTCAGGAATTAATTCATCTTTGAAGTGTAAAATGTCCAACATCAGTGAGAATAACAAAGTGACGTCTTCAAATGTTGCATTTTTTTCTGACCACAAGTCCAAAATACACTCAAATATTCAATTCGAACTGACGCAGCGCACAGAAAAGTTGCACATCTTCATGTTTCAGGAGTTGAAACAAGATGTTTTGCATTTTGGCTGCATTTTTGATGAAATATTCATTCGATCATTTCAGAATACGCTCAGAGAATCTTAACCTCGGATCAAAAAATGTGATTAAGATTTGATTAAATCATCCAGTGTTTGTTCACCAGAACTCCGAGGCCTGATTATTCCTCATTTAGAAGTTATTTAGGTTCAGGATTAATGCTGAAAAACAACAACAAAGCAGCGTTACCTTCCCAGGAAGTCGTCTTTATCGGTGTCTTCATCAAACAGCTCAATCGTCATATTCTGTCCTGAGGAATCGTACACCAAAGCCTGGAAACACAGATAAACTCATGACCAAAACACGATGTGGAACAAGTCAATGACTTCCCATTTTGTGGAACAATATTTTGCATCTTTCAGCGTCAAGTTTTTGGCGAGTTTCTGACAAAAATGCAGGGAAAAAAATACTTTTTTTGGGTCACCAATTAAGCCAGAAATACAGGTAATAATCTAAAATGCAGTCTGACAAAACCTCATGGAGAGACGTTGCTTTAGATTGGCCACCAGAAATTTTTGTTTAAAAACTAGACGATGAAGATGATTTCCTGCTTACTTGTGACTTTCAGTTTCTCTAAAATGTAAAGGATAAACTTTAAATCTCTACATTTGAGCCATTTGTTTTGCCGTAAATGTGCGTTTACACATGGTTATTTGTGTAAAATGTCTTCATTGTGAAAAACACAGCTGTTCACTTGTAGAACAATAAGAATTTGAAGTTTCCAGGACAAATTCTCAAAAGCTTTTTCAGGTTTAAGCAATAATGTTATTTATCCAGTGGAACCAAATATTCAAATATTTAACTGATATTAAAAAATTGTGACTTTTTGAATCATAACATGTGAATATGGGCCTATTTAAGACAGATGTCTGAACACTCAGTGCCGCAGTGAAATGATTTACTGAAGGTGTCTTTAGTTTGTGGTGCAGCTGTAGAAAGTCAAAATTAAATGAAAGAAATAAAAAAGATGCTAAACATGCGTTGAACACTGTGTCGCTCACCTCGTACACTTCGTTCCATTTCGGATGGACCGTCTCGTGGATCACTTTGCTCTGGAACAGGTCCGTCCCGACCTTGATGACTCCGTACGGGTCGGACTTGCCTTTGATCAGCCCTCCCAGGAACTTGTCTTTACCCAGCAGGTCCTGAGCCTCGATGAAGTGGATCCTCAGCAGGCCCTGCAGGTAACAGAGATGTGGGTGATGAGTTGTAGGACCGTCCTACATATCATCTGTACTACTCTACTCTAACTCCAACCCTTTTCTTCACTGTTTTTGCAATGAAGGAGCGAAACAACGATGCAAGACTTTTTTCCAAGACGGCAAAATTTGACACCAAACATGGGTGAAACTGGCACAAAGAACAGTCTGCAGGTCAACTCAGAGACCGTTTGGTAGCTTGTGTAGCAATAGAGGTAAAACGAGAATCATTTCTCATTAAAAACGGGATTGAAAGTTCATGCTGAAGAGAGATTTTTGTGTGAAAAGAAGTGCAGTGGGAGTCAAAGCTGTGATGTTACAAAGGAACTCCAACATGGTAGCACAAGCTAATGGGGCAAAATTTCAGTCATAAGATAAGATCCAAAATGAGACGATACGGTAAGATACGGCACGATACGGTACAACAATATATGATACAATAATGCACGACAACATACGATAAGACAAAATAACATAAGCTATTAATACATGTCCACAGGGGTGTTTTTCTCGAATGGAAACGCACCACATCTGAGTACCGCCTGCTTGGTGGGCGTGTCCTAGTGGGCCACTAGGTGGTCACATTCAGCTCTTCTGCCCTTAAGCCCAGTAAAAGCATCAGACCAATACGGTTTGGTCGCAAACTTGCTCTTTTATTATGAAAACAGTTCAGCGAAAAGCATTTCTTAAAAGCATTTGAGGCGAGAAATAAAGTGCTGAATCTGTCCTTGTTTTAGTTCAATGATGGCTGGCTAGGACGTTCTACAAAAGTTTCACGAGGTGTCGGACCTCTGCTCTGCTCATTTGCATAAGGTAGAAGTCAAACTGCTTTATGCAAATGAGCTCTGGGGAGACTCACCACAACGCAGCTCAAAACTCGCTGTAACGCAACCAGCATGCAACGTGGTGCATTTCACACAAACAATGAATGGCATGCAAGAAATTGAGGGACCCTTTGGAAACGTACCTTAAGGTAAGATACGATGAGATGTGAAAAGGTGCAAAACGATTAGATAAGGCACGGTACGACAAGACAAGACAAGACATGAAAAGATACAACAAGATAAGATACGCTACGATCAAATATGACACAATAAGATATGATATGACATAGACATTAATGGTAAATAGGCGATGAAACCGAACCAGAATTATCCGTAAGAAACTCACCAATAATTAGAAATACAATGACGATTCTTTTCACTATTCACATTCACTATATGACAATTTGAGAACAGCAGCAAACTATGACATTTGAGAGGCAGGGACCAGAGAATGTTTGGCATTTTGTTGCCAAAATACATGTCATTGCGTTGCCAGGTTTATTATTTGACTGGTTTTTTTCACAGCCTCAGCTGTCAGCTGTGTTACCTTGGGAATGGGGAAGCGGAGCTGGGCCAGCTGGGCCTCTCCCACCAGAGGGATGGTGATGCGGTTGGGCAGCACCAGGTAGCTGTAGATGATGTCCTGGATGATGCTGTCACACAAACCGCTGAGAACAAATAGAGAGAGAGGTGAATAAAACGAGGCTCATTTGGTAGTTAGAATCTCACCTCGGCCTTCACTCGTTTAGTTTCGCTTTCACCTGCTGGATGCTCTGACGTCTGCAGCTTTCTACATGTGCACAGACCAGTGTGCTCCAACATGTTCGTCTTTGGTTTCAAAAACTATTTATACGAGATTCACGTGCTGACTAACAGGCTGAAAGACAAATCCTCACTGAACAACCAGCATGTATATAAATACTAAATCCCAGCTGCTGTTCAGGCACACTGACATGTGATACGGTGACACTGGTGTGTGAGTCCACTGCTCAGTTTGTGTTTGATGTGTACATGGCTCCCACATCCTGACTGCTGCATTATAGTAACTGACTTCAGATTCAGAAAAAACACAGTTTGGGTGTAAATTAATACAAAGACTGCTTCACTGTATGTTTTTGTTTTAGTTTTTGGTGCAGCGAGCAACAAAACCTGAATATCTGAGGGATCGACGGCATCAGAGACACTTTTTTTGCATCATATCACTGTAAATACTGAAGTTCATAAACACATTTACAGACTTGAGCTTGAGAAAGAATCTTTGCAGTTTCTGACTAGTTTTCACTGCAATATAAAGTCCTGCACCTCTATTGAAACACAATTATGGCTTAAAGGAGACACAGCTGAAAATGTGGCTATAATGCATGAAATCATAAAGAAACTTGAATTTCTTTGATTATTTATTTATTTATTTTATAAAGTTAAAGCTGGATCTAAAACTGTTATGAATAAGCTCTAACTGCTTTATAGGTCCTTTGTCGTGGGTTGAAAGTACTTCCAATTAAAACTGTTTGAGACAGTGTTTCTGGGTGACTCAAGCTGCACTGAACAGACCCTTTCAAAATAAAAGCATCGTCCAATTAATCAAACAATAATTTAAAAAAAAAGAGGTCACAAATGTGAGTGTTTCTCTAGATTCTAATTTAGGCTTCATGTCTAACACAAACAAAGGTGGCATTCACTCATATCAGAAGAAAGAAGAAAAAGAAAGATGCAGCAAACTCAATAACGCTTTGGAGTATTGTAACCCTCCCTATAGGCCATTAAGAGGCTGCAGCTTATCCAGTCTTTCTACTTGTATGCAAAGCACTTAACCTTAAATTTCACTAAAATCCAAAATTCCCTGCAGCCTTCAACCCATCAGGATCCTCTACTGCTGCTTTCTGGCTGCCCTAAACCAAAACCAAATTGAAAACCGGAAATTCCTCCACCGATGCTCCAAGTTCATATTCATAATTATGCTGTATTTTATGTTATTTTTAATATTAAAGCAGTTTGAGCTGCACGTGTTGCACGGAAAGTGATACACAAAGAAATTGCTATGGATATTTGCTGCTGTTTCACCTCTAGATGGCAGCAGCATCCTGCATCAGAGAACCTTCAGCAGCTTCACTACTGGAATAAATCCCCCCTGCAGGAGCTAATTCTGGGTCTGTTTTACTCCGGGATTTCCCGCGAATGCACAGTTGGTTTTTGTGTTGATGTGCTGAGTCCTGAACTGCTTGTTCACTGAGCACATAACCACGACCATGGTTGCAGGTCTGCTGCCTGTCCTGTCATTAAAAACACCCACTGAGGTTTCCACACATCCCACCATGCCTATAAAAGGAGCCTGTTTTTGTATTGGAACGAACTCTGTGTGTGGCTGCTATTCACAAAGTGAGCAGCTGAGGGTGACTTCAGGTTCTCCTGCTGTTTCAGGGCAAAATGCAAATACGACTGAGGAAATATGAGTGTCCTCGTATTCAGAGAAAGAAAGAGGAGGGTGGGGCGAGTGCAGGTCTGCAGCAGAACACACAAGTGATTTCCTTCAAACTTGTTGAACGAGGAAAGCTACATTTCTCAGGGTGGAGTCCTTTGAAAACCGCAGAGAGTTTCTCTACTGAAAACAAACACACAGAAAAACAACAGGAAACTATTACAGGAGGAGTAACAGAGTTAGCAGTGTGGGAGGGGAGTTAACCTCCTTAGGGTTTTGTGTCAGAAGTGTTTTATGTATAAACTGGGCTAGGAGGTGCAATAAAACTTCCATACATTATCGATACACCGCTTGATCCTTTGTAGGGTGAAGGGGGAGCTGGAGTCTATCACAGCTGACTTAAGGGCAACTGCAGTGGGTTGTCCACTGATAGCAAGGTTGGCGGTTCGATCCCCAGCATTCCAAAGTGTCCTTGGGCAAGAAACTGAACCCTAAGTTGCTCCAGATGGGAGGCAGGTACCCTGCATGGAAAAAGCATGGAAGCTCTGTTGCCATTGGTGTGTGAATGTGTGTGTGAATGGGTTGTAAAGCACTTTGAGTACCAATAAGGCATAAAGGTGCTATAAAAGTGTACACCATTACCACGGTATACCATGGACAGGTCACCAGACTATCACAGGGCCCAACAAAACTTCAAGGACGTGAAAAACAGGTGAAGTGAATAACATCGATCATGTTGTTCGAATCTTGAGTCCTGACATTCATGTGGATGTTTGACATGTACCACCCATCTAAACACTGCAGGTCAAGCAACCCCCCAACCTCCCATGGCAACAGCAGTCCTTGATACCAGTTCCCATCCTCAGCAGGACAATGCACCCCGACAGACCATAAAAATTGCTCAGGAGTGACCTGGGGAACACGAAAGAGCTAAGGTGTTCACCCGGGTTCACCACTCCCCAGATCCAAATCTTACTGAGTATCTGTGGGATGGTCCAGGATAAGTCTGATCTAGGTAGGTTCCACCCTGTAACCCACAGGACCCACAGAATTCACTGGTGCAACAGGACATCCCCAGTGGTCCTGTGTCCATGCCCCACTGGGTCAGTGGAGTTTTAGCAGCATAAAGGAGACCAACATAATATTAGGCAGGTGGTCATAATGTTATGCCTGATTGGTGCATGCAGCACTTTGGCACCAAACTGAAAAATCTTAAGAATGACTGGAGGGACTGCCAAGAAGGCCTACATTGCCCCCGACTCCTACACCTAACCCAGCAGGTGGTGGGAACACCTGGGGATGACTCCATGCTGGTCTTTTAGAGGAGCCTGGACATCTGGAGGGAGCTCTGAGTGAAGCCTTCATGTTGAGAGGAGCCAGCTGAGGTGGTTTGGGCATCTGATTACAATGACAGCATGTCCACCTGGAGGAGACTGTTGTAGACCCAGAGCTTACTAGAGGAATTCCATATCTCATCTGGCCTGGGATCGCATTGGAATCATCCAGGAAGAGATGGAAAATGTTGCTTGGAAGAGGGACCCAAACACGCTTAAGTGTAAGAAAATGGAGACTGAACGGATTCATGGCTCCCAGAGGATAAATCTGAATGTCTGTTGTTCCCCTGACCTTTCCTCTGGTGCCACCATGGGGTAGAGATTCATAATTTTTAGTGAAACACCACAATATGCTGATTTCCACTGCAGGAATTTGTTATGCATTTAAAGACGGCCTAAAAAAGTAACTACCCTGGGGAAGGTACTTTGGAGCTGCCCTGAAAAAAAACAAAAAACAGCTGGGTGGGCTGCAACGGTGATTTGTTAAACTTAAAGAGGACAAAGAGTACCAGTTTCCTGCTTTAAAACTACTGTAGAAATCATGACAAAGGCAACAGTTCTTTCTTTAACTTGGACCATGCCATGCTTTGACTTCAATATGTATGTGACAGCTTGAAAACTTGTAGGGATCTAAAGGTAACCAATTGGCAAACACAAAAACAACAACCAAAGTGGAGCGTGTGTAGTGATAAAGCTTTCATTGTGTGTATATTTCTGCTGAATCATCTTTTCCACTGTACAGGAATGACCAATGGTGGCCAGTTGACTGGGTTTGGCAGGCGTCATTTTCCACTTTAATGTGCAACAAAGAGCTCTAAAACATAAAAACTGGAAAACGCCTCCTCAAGCAGTGAATGAAGTCCCGTCTGTAAAATGCTTCTCCTGAATCCACCCCAACATCACATCACTGTCTGCGGCGAATCTCCTTTTCATAATCATGTTACTAAAAATACCAACACTTAGCGGGGAAAAGTAAAGGTCATAATCCATTCTGTGATCCGGTGGTTAATGTAATGGTTTCAGCTGCAGAGCCCGAGAGCCTGGCAGGCCACTCAGCCTGAGAGTCCACCGGGATCGGACCTTCTAAGCTTCATTTCCTCATCATACTGAACACAAAAAGGCTCTGAGGGCTCGGCTTCAGGGGTGATAATTCTGACAAGCATTTAAAAATGTTGGAAGAGCTTCCTAGTAGTTTCTTGCTTTAATTCTCCGAACTTGATGCAGTGTTTTTTTTTTAGTTCTGTCAAATTTTTCATCACTGTGGGCTCATTTGTTCCTGCGATGTGAAGTCCTGAACCTCTATGGAAACAGAAAAACCGTGACTAGAAGCTGAGAGAACTCTGAAATGTGATCTGTGTGGTATAACAAAGTTATAGTGTCAGAAATTATAAAAAAGGAAAAATGAAAGCTGATTTTCTTGGATTATATATTTTACAATGATTGAAAAAAACAAAACAGAATTTACAAGCACAACATTTTCCAAAGTTGCCACAGATGTTACCAATAAAAAAATGTGGTTCTACATACTATAAATATTTAAATGTCTAATAAGTTTCCATATTTGTTTCCCATCTGCTCCGTAAAAACACTGCCTGCAGCTCAGCTGAGAAGTCCCTGAACTTTTGTCACGACTGTTGGTCACACATGGTTGCACCAAGGAGTGCAGATTGTTTTTTCTTTTCACTGAAAACAGTTTACATTTACCAAATTTTACAATGAAACATGTACAATAAAGTGCTTTTAATATCACGATTTAAAGTAACGCCACACCACAGATGAGCAGTTCAAGCACCATCTGAAAGTTGAAAATCTGACAATTCTTTCTGTTTTGTACAGTGTCCAGCTGGGAGAAGTGGTGCCATTTTAGTGATTTCTTTAAAGATATTATGCTTTTTAAACCTGCTGGTGGGTTTTAGGGTCCTGAGGGTTAGGCTGTTTAGATATTTTTCTATTGCAGTTGACATAAAAATCTAATTTTAAGTGAATATTTGCCTCTGGTACAAAAAGAAGACACAGGTAGAGCAATGTTAATAACTCGACAATTTTAATTAGTGTCTGTACTTTTTTTTCTGTGTGAATCAATAATGTGCAAATGTGCAGTAAAAACAGAAGTTGAACAAGCTGTGTTACGACTCATTTTACAGCTCAAACTTTGGAATACACTGAAAAACAAACGGGCAGTTGTAAAAAGGAGAACTCTGGATGCTTTCTTCTAACATACTGGTTTGAAGTGGTATGACCGCACCACACATTCAAATTTTACCAAACTGACAAAGTTTTCACAACTAAAATAATGAATATTCACAGATTTATAGTTCAAAAAGCAAAAAGGTAATAATTTCTGATGTGAGCCATTCAGGGTCTAAACGTATTTTGGGCAATTTTTTACTTTTTTTGCAGCTGGCAACAGTTTGCATTGAGGTAAAACTGGCAGCAAACCTCAACCTGGGTGCCATATTGCTCATTTCAATGAGCTCAACAGACAAACGCAAAACTTCTTAGATGGGCAGCACAAGGAAGACAGGTCTTCTCACAGCGTAAAACAAAGAAACAAAGATGGAGTCTAAGTTTTAAAGTGCCTCCCTGATCACTGATTTAATCCCTAAAAGACTAATTTCTCTGTGTAACAGCGTTTAAAATAACAATATGCAGACTTGTCAGCAAGGTACAGGATTTTCGTCTATGGGGTCTTTAACTTTTCAGGATCTAAATCTGTGTATTTTTAGGGTGGAAACGTACCAAATTGTTTAAATTTATGTTCATTAATCAGAACAAAAGTGATATTGCTTTGGAAGAGATAATGCAATCACCTCCAAAGATTGAAACTTTGCATTGATCTGAACGTCTCGTCAGTCCTGTTGGGATGCAAGTTCAAAACCCCAAAAATACCAAAAACAAAAAGTCCGTTGAGTCACATTTTGCCAAACCAGCTTAGTAGATTGCTGTAATACTGGAGTAATTCAGAGACAGGATTGTTTCCTTGGGTTTCCTGGGAGTCTGAATTTGTGTTTTTGGGAGTCACCAGCATTTAATAGCACAGAATAAAGCTCGGTTTTCATCTGTCAAGGTGTCTCTTGGTCAGTGGATTACAGGGCAAAAAATGAAACATGTTAAGCAAACTGTGGATTTCATTTGAATGTGGATTTTAAATTCATGTGCTCGGGCTCTGATAATGTGCCCAACATTTGCATTGAAAAGCAGGTTTCAGTTAGAGCCTGCCGAAGCTAACCCTTATTAAAACTTCAATCCAGCCTATTCTGAGCCTGAAATACTCCCACAATGCAATGTGTCCCCTCAACTTTTCACAAGAAACAAGGAAATATAATTTATAAATCCGTAAATGTGAATAAAATACCCATCAAGTGTTCTGAAATAATAATAACACACTGTGTGAAGGCATCACATCTCTCTAAAAAGCAGCTCTCTCTGGTCACAATTATCAAAGCAAGCTGTGAGAGTGTGTGTGTGTGTGTGTGTGTGTGTGTGTGTGTGTGTGTGTGTGTGTGTGTGTGTGTGTGTGTGTGTGTGTGTGTGTGTTGGAAGTCTTTTTACCAACATAATAAACTGGTGCAGCAGATGCACAAAAACAAGTGACACGCACGCTACACTAATACTGTTTCTGACTTTGCTTACTTCTCTGAATGAGGTGGGACATTTCAAATTACCCTCCAGTGACAGTCAGTGATTTCCATCCAATCCAAAGCTAAAGTTGCCTATTTTATTTCAGCAGCTACTCTATCTGACTGAACCTCTTTCTGCAGCATGTGGATGCCGGAATGTAGTTTGTTTATGAGTGAAACTAGTTGCAAATGAACAAAAACAACTGTATGCATTGTAATATCGCATCCCTGAAAGCTGTTAGCACTTCATAAGCTATAAATGTGGGAAATTAGAAGTTTGTAAGTGCAACTGTTGTTGTTTTATTCATAAAAAAATCTACCAAATTTCCTTCCTAAAGGCCATCAAATTTAGTTTCATCAACAAAAAATATTTTAATGTGTGCTATTAAAAATTTGCAATGAACATTCCAAATTTCCACCCAAAAAGTTTGTATTGAATTTAAGATACTAACCTTTGCTCTGTGATATTTACAGAGGACGTCATTAAGTGTCTGAACTTCCATTTTAGCTTTAAAATCACAATGAATCATCAGGTTTTCTAATTTGCTATAGTCCTTGAACCAACAGCCAAAAAACCAAACCAAATCTAAGATTAATTGTCATATTTTATCAAAATGTATTACTTTATTATTAATTATTTATTAAAATCGCTTTATTGTACGTGTCTTATTTGAAAATTTGCCAAAAATAAAGCGTTCGCTCTGACCGGATTCCATACAAAACAAAAATCCTTGGCACAACTGAGAAGTCATGAGGGACTTGCGTACAACTGATGGTGTTGTGGTAAAACTTCAGGGACTTTTCAGCTGAACTGCAGGCTGTGTTTATGTGGAGCCAACATTTCCTCAAGTATCGTAACACAACTTTGGTAAGTACTTGGAAAAATGGTGTACATGTTGATTCGAGGTTTTACATTTTTTTTGCCCTTAACTGTGTCACATGGCAAAGAAGACATTCCTGAGTTCTCTCTGCTTTTAGTCATGGTTCTATGTTTCCATAGAGGTGCAGGATTTTCTATTGCAGGAAAAATGAGTCCACAGTGGCCCAGAAAAAACGGCCAGAAACTGCTTGATGTTCAACATTAAATGGAGGTTTGGAGTCTTTTTCTGCAGGAGGATCTTTCATTTTCCTATCTTTTACCAGCTTTGTGAGCAATCTGGCTTTCGTGTCAAAACAGAGCAACTAGAAACTGTTTTTCTTGCAAATCTGAAACAGAATGTGTTTAAAAAACTGCATACATACCAGCCTGGAACCCAGAACAACATGGAATTAAACCCAGCAGGAGAGCTACACCCTGTGCTGGTCTAACTTGCTGAAAGTGGTTTTGTATTAGCAGCCTGCATCAGTAAACGTACAAATATAGCTTTTTGAAATCAGTAAACGTAAATTCAGAAACTGAAGTGGAAGATACAGGAACTTGCTCCTCGATTTTTCTGCAGAATGTATGAAACTACCACAAGCGGAACACTGCTTGAAATCCCATCTGGAACGATTCAATTGTCAGCAACCACAGGGACAGTTTTTAGGAAGTATAAATTGTCACACTGAGTTACTTACTTGACACCAGGAATGTCCAACATGTTTGTGAGTCCCGTCCAATTGATGTCCAGCAACTGAAAGACAGAGAAGAAGTCTGATTTAGATTTAAGATAAGAAAGGCAAAAAAAGAGGAAGAAAAAGAAAAAATAGTGCTGTTTCGAGTTTAAAACGTACCAAAAAAAAGCTCCTGTCAATGAGAAAATCAGCCAAATTTAACTCCCAAATGTCAAGTCAGAGCGATAATTCCGAATGTTTAGTGGTTTCTGATAAAAATGTGTGAGAAATACACAAACATTCTGCAAAACTATAATATTTTTGAAGTGAAACTTTGCAGGTTTTGAGTCAGTTTTGTCAGAAAGCATCATCTCTAAAGCTTTTTTAAAAAATTATAAACTAATAACATTTGTTTCCTTGAGAGCAGATTCAATTTTGTGATTTTCACAATAGATGGAAACTGTGAAAACTCAGTGAGCTGTAAAAATATATATTTTTGTGGCATGTTCTGGCATTAAAATGATTAAATTTACTTTATTTGTCTGTTTGACAGGGACCATGCAGAATAATTACATATACAGCTCTTTAAGAGGGTATTACGTAATAAATAAATGCATAAATTGAATGTCATGAGTAAATATATATAATAATTCTAACTTAAATATCACTTGAGTCTCCAAAAGAGTGGATCAGATTTTATATTGGAGCTCAAAGTGAGGAAAAATGTGACAGGAGGCCAAAAAAACAAACAAAAAAGGCCCAGAGTTGTAGATTTGTTACATCAGACAGTTGTTTTCATTCCCCAGTAGTTCCAAGGATTCGAGAGGGGATTCAAAAGGACTGGGATTCTAAAAGCTGGATTCACATTCAGTTCCATCTCTACTCTCATTCAAACAGTGACTCCATGACCTTTTGGCACAGATAACAAAAGAGAAAAACAAATCCAGCAGCTTTCACCAGTTCTGGTATTGCTGATAAGCTGTTAACGCTGAGCCTCTGAGTTGCACAGAAAGTACACAGTGAACATTATGGAAGGACGTAATCCTCGCTGCAGGGAGCTGCTTTATGTTGCCATTACATGTCGCAAGTTTGCTCATATGACGAAAACCAACGCTGCAGGCAGCAACACGTTCCCTTCACACAGCTACAGATTCCTCAGAGGAATCGCAAAGGAAGGTTAATCAGGATTCTTGCACTCAGAATGGGGGCTTAACCTGGTTTTCTAACCCAGTTACCAGGATTGTACAGTGGGACTGGCTACCTGAGGATCTGGAGGAGCCACATGCTGAACATGATACCAGTTGCTGCAGTTATTAGTCGGGCTGAACCACGGCACACATGCCTGACACACCCTGATATGAAACGAATATCATATCACCGTGACTAACAGCCGGATCAGCTAAACCAGCAGCCTCTCTGCAGACAGCCGTGACTACAGCAGGTACAGGAAGCAGAATTAAAACTAGCATTGCTTTCTTGGCAGAATGTTCTGAGCTGACTGTTGTGGAAAATCTGGATGAGCCATAGGGAAAACAGTCGAGGCACAACGGTATTTGTCTTTGTAATTTATTAAAGAACAAAAGGAGCAACAGTGAATGATAATGAAGGGAAACACAGAGTGAATATTCCAGCTCCGACACCATGCTCGTGTTCGGAGATTTGACCAAGATTCAGACAACGAATGCGTCATTCCACAATTGGAGGACATTTGGGCTTCAAATTTCTCTTTTACAATGTTCTACTACATATTCATCAATAATAGGTAATAAACTATGAAAGGCTTAATTGGCTCAGCTTCCACATCAGTGGTACAATTTTTATTCCATGTTTTATTTTTTTTGTTTGCTAACCCTACTGTAATCACAGTAACAGGGTTGCTATCAATGCTAATGTTAGCTTTTTCTAGGAGTAGAAGCTGGATATTTAGCTGTTACTGCTGACCAAGAGGACAAAATTACTGCTGGAAAAAAGTTTAAAAAAAGAAAGGAAAACAAATTTGTCTTTTCCTGATAATATGCATAACAGGGTTGCATGAATAGAGTGAGACATTCACTCAGGGTTGACAATGTTTTGAAAATATGGAAAATAGAAGAGAGAACCTAGGTTTGCTCTACTCATTCTGCTGGAAAACTGATGATGTTAATTCCAGCGTTTCATGTGATTCACCGTTTTCTTCTTCTTCTACCAGCTTAAAAGGTTATGCTAGCAGGGTTGTTGTGGGACACGTTCCATGCATAAAAATTATTGTCTAAAATATTATCTTGATTTAAAAAAGGCTCCCACAATTACAAGAGACATCAGTGAAAAAAATAATACCAAAAAGGGAGATTTACATTTTATTTTAACAGTTTTATTTAAGATTCAATTTGGTCATCAGAGGGTGGGACAGAGAAAAATGGCATTTTAGGGGGAACTCCAGACTTATTTGGTATTTTTTTAAAAAATTTCAAATAATCTTTTCTCCAAGTTTTTGAATAAAAATTTGGTCTCAGGACAAGTAAATTTACACAACAACTGAATGAATGTTTTAGTATTTTGTATGGATTATTTGAAGTTTGATGGGTGGGACGTAAAAGGTCCTCCAATTCTGGGTCTGACCCAAATGCAGACTTACAATAGTATCTGTCCTTCACACAGCACAGCTTTGTCTTTCTCATGAAGACAACAGAGGCTCCTCACGATCTCGGTGTTATTAGACCTTAGTGTTTGACACTGGTCACAACACAATCACGTACCATAACAAAATAGTAGTAAACATATTCATGGTCAGGTCTGTTATGTGCTCTGATAACAGTCATGCCCGGACTTGTTTGCAACATTTGTGACACAATTGTTTGTCACATTGCAAATATAGTTCATCCCAGTACAAATTAAATTTTGCTACAACACTGACGGACTTGATGTTAGGGGGCACGCAGAGATCTATTTTTATTTAAGAAGTTTCAAGACTAGATTCATCCTAATTTCTGAAAAATTACATGGTTAAATTTGATACATTTTGTGTTTCAGTGCTGTGTTAGTGTTAAAATGACTGGTGTACTTTCACCATTTGATTGGATGGATGGATGGATGGATGGATGGATGGATGGATGGATGGATGGATGGATGGATGGATGGATGGATGGATGGATGGATGGATGGATGGATGGATACTTTATTCAGCACCGTGGGGAAATTCAAGATATCCAGTAGCCCACATTCAGTAACTCATGTTAAACTCAAGAAACACAAGGGAATCAGTGCACACATGAAAATGCAATAAACGTGCAAATTGTGCTGGTTGAAGAAATAAAGTGCCTGAATTGTTGATATTTACAATAAAGGTGCAAATTCGCTGATAATTCGAAGAAAGGGTATTAAGTCTAAGTACAGTGTAAAAATAGAACTAATTCTAATCTTAAAGGAGGGGTGCTGGTGGGCCAGGAATTACTTTTATTGCACAGTTGAGTTGAGAGGTAGTTTGGCAGCCAACAGTGAATAAAAGTGCTTGAATTCAAAGTAAGGTGGTGACATTCTAATTAGGGGTGTTAGTGATTGTTTAATTGTTGTTAATTTAACCAATTAAAAATATATATAAGCTGATAAAACAGAAGATGAGAGACATGCATGAAGCTAAGACTAGCTGTAGTGCCTAATTGCACCACCAGGTGAAGCCTTTCACTGTTTGCTCTTGTCTCACCTTCTGCTATCTGCATTTAACACTTTTCAAAATTCATTTTGCAGCCTGAAACAACAACAACAACAACCACCTCTGAGAAACAGCCTAATGTGCTGAAAGTTTTAAGGTTTGCCGAGGATTTGGATCATACAGTCGAATGAACTGGCTAAGACTAGCACTGTAGCAACACCAGGAGGCGAATGCTAGGTCTAACTGCGGTTCCGTGTTGGCAAGTACAAAAAACAGCAGGAATGCTAATGTTGAAAAACAAGTGAACAGTTTTGTGATTGTTTTTTCCAGTTTTGTTTTGTTTGAGTTTTGATTGCTGTGGACAAAGGAAGTTCACTCCCCTCAATGCTATCGTAGCCGACAGCACTGTGGGAGTTTAGCTAGCAATGGATGGACCACCATGACAGAGACCTCTGTAGCAGTTAATGGCTTCCAAACAGTGTTTTTATACAGGAAACAAGCCCATGTTTACCAGGACAACACTCCATTGAATGAGCGGCTAATGAAGATATGCTTATTTTGCAACAAACACCAATTTTCTGTGCTTAAAATTGACTTAACCAAGACACTGAAAAATGGACATTAATTAATTATTGATTGACTGATATTCTGAGGAATTCTAGATAAAGAAAACCTTTTGTTCTCTCCTGGTCTTTCTTGAAAACAGGTAATTAAAACTCATAAAATCAGCTGAAAAGAAGCATTTCATCATCGCCGGCATGAAGCCAAGAGGTAGAAACAAGCAGCGACTACCAGATCTGGTTGCAACAGGCTGAGACAGAGCAGCTTTATCACAGTAATCAGAATGACTTGATTTTCAGACAGTAAACAAATCAATCAGAACTGAGGAGCAGCAATACACTGAGAGGCCGTCTCAGCCTGCAGTGCTCCTGCAGCAAATGTTTACCGACTGCTAGTCAGTGTTCATCATCACACAGACACTCTGAGCCGTCCAGTTCACAGGACAATCACCAGACTAATGCTGGGAAGGCGGCTGGCTCAAAATAACACCAGTCCACGGACCATAAAAGGAGTGTGAGCAGGGTGCCAGGTGTTAAGGTTAACATATATGTGGACTTAAGTTGGAACGACCTGATGGCAGTGCTTTCATTACACGTTATCATAGATGAAAGTCTGCGCTCGCCAGTCGGCATATGCGAGAGTCCAGAGAGAAAAGTGTGTGTGTGTGTGTGTGTGTCAGTATGTCTGAGATTAAGAGGGACTGTGAAGCTGAAAAAGGTTATGAAAGAGGCTTAAAATGTCAAACGCTGGGAGCCGTCATTATGAAGAACGATGAGGAAAACTGATGCTCAAAACTGCTGAATTTTCTGCACGTATAAAGATAAATGTCTCACATGAGATGATACGTGTTTTGAACATTACATCAAATCAAAGGAGTGTAATACTGTTCAGTGAGTAAACATAGTAATGACATTTAAGCTTGTTGAACTGTTTGCTGACGTGAAATTCCTCCATAAGAAGCTTGAGTTTCTTTCCAGCTTTTTGGAGAAATATTACACTGACGAACAAAGGAAATGTAGAATACAGTGAAGCAGGCCAACGTCTTTCTGTGGCCTCGTTAGCGCTCTTGATGTAGACTGTGGTGGACCACAGTGCTGCTCTGCCAGGCTGGCACAGGAAGAGAATAAACGCAGTGGGGGATTTCACACAAGAAAAGCACTATCACTGAAAATAAATTAATATTACATAAGAGTCAATGATGCTTTTGATTCCAACATGAAAAGCATAGGAAAACTTGTGCTATCATGCTGAATATGTGCAGAAAAATTGCTCTTTTATAGGTCCTCTTTGATTATTATTCAGTTTAACCGATTTAAGTTCTGGCCAACTGGTGTTTGTGGGTTTCTCTGTGGGTATCAATCTACAGGTTTCAGTGCAGAGACTACAACTAGAATGTTTGTTTTTCATAATTATTATATTTTCCAAATACAGCTCTGGTAAAACAGAAGTATAATTAACCAAGTCTGGTTTACAGAGATGTTTCCTTATGACACTACAAGGGATGTCCTCATCAAGTTTTTTTGTTTTGCTGATCAAATCCAAGTCATTAATTATTTAGTGTCTGTTGGTATGATACCATTTTCCTAATTAATAGATTCGCTGGAGTACCTCGTTTTGCCACCAGGTGGAGCCTCTAACCGTTTAATACTGTAGCGACCCCAGGAAGCGTCACTCAGAGTACAGGCCGGTTTGTATATTAAGAAGCAGAGAGCATTGTGGAGGTTTAGCTAAATAATGGGCCACCATGACAAAGCCTTCTGTGACACTTAATGGTCTCCAGCCAGAATTTGTATGCTTAAGACAAAGCGGGATTGACCAGGACAAGACAAATGTCCACTATGGTAAATTAGTTTTATTACTCAATGAATTATTCTTTGATGATGATGCATTAATTAAGAGAATTATTCAAAATTTTGCAATGTGACAGCGGGTGTAAACAACACATCGGGCTTTGGTTCCTGCCAACTGATCGGCCCTAATCCCGATGTTTGAAATTGTCTCTGAACAGCCCTCGTCACTACAATTTCTTTACGGTGGTATGTGAGTAAAACATGACGACGAGGATTCTTGTAAAACTTTTTTTTTGTGTAAATCAGTTGCACGTTTTCAATATCTAAAATGCTGTAATTGTGAGATTTCAGCCACATCTCACCATCATGGTTAGCCGGTGCAGACAGTAAAGTGAGAATAATGCTTCAAAGATTGCAAAAATAAACACCTTAAACTACGTGATCTCCATCTTCTTCTAAAGACAATGACATGCTGTCAAAATCTATTGCATAATCAAGTAAGTAGATGTTCCAAATAATCAAACTGCCTCCCTCAAGTTCTTATGCCACAAAAATCCCCAAAGGACAAATGTTTAATTTTCCCAGCACAAAAAGAAGCTTTCTGTCAAAGCTGCAAAACACATTCCCTGCCGATCCACAAGGACAAAATGCATTGATAACCACATAATCTAATGATGCAAAGTGGAACTATCACTGCACAGAGTTCATATTAAGCCAAAGCAGCACTTCAGTACAGTCACACACAGTCGCACACATTCCTCATTCAGAGTGAAAGTGCTCTTCTTCGTCTTCTAGCTGCTGGCAGCCGTAGCAGCAAGACGTTCAGATAATGCAGACCAGATTATAAACAGACCGTGGCTGGTATGTGAATCTGTGATGTCACTGAAACAACACACCACAACAACCTTCCATTGTTACGAGTCAACTCAGGGCAACTGAAGGGATTCCTGCTGCCTCCAAGCTATATATACATATATTTTTTTACAGTTTTGGCCTTAAACAACCAATGCATCCCAAACAGAATGCTTTTTGTGTTTTACAAATTACACACTACAACTGCCTATACAAAGCTTGCACTGTTGCATACAGAAGATTTTCCTGAGTTCTCTCTGCTTCTAGACATAGTTGTCTGTTTCCATAGAGGGGCAGGACTTTTATTTGTAGCGAAAGCATAACTGGAGGAAAAAAACAGGTCCAGAAACATGCGTGGAGTTCAGAGAACTAGATTTGAATTTTGTTGGTGAACTTTGAGAGCAACAAACCAGACACAGTAGGAAATGACAAAAAGTTTCCATATAACCATAACAAGTCCATAAACTCTGCACATACCTACAGTAATTCTGCACACTGAAGTAGCTATAAAAAGTCAAACACTTCAGAATGAAAGGTTGTAAATTATTGGTGGATTTTAAAGCCTGCAATCCACTAAAGGGCTTTGGGTTGAAACTTCCTTCCTTGCTCCAACAATACATCTTTGTTTTAGTCATTTGTTTCTGTTCATACCAAAGCACCTGTTTAGGAAAATGAGCGGATCTGTTCAAAGTGACTTACAGGGAGGAAAGCTAACTTCCTGTTCAGGAAATGTTGACAGATGAGGTTTGACCTCACCGTCTTTGGTTGAAAACCACAAATTAGCATTTGGTACGTGGCTCCAGGATATCTCAAAAGTAGGTTAATGCACAAAAAGGAAAGTGTATCTAATCAACATTCCATCAGACGAATGTTGGAAAGAAAAATGCAGCAGATTTTGAAGTTATGATGTTGGCATATGAAACTGTACTGATCTGCTCTTGTGTTCTTGCACCGACTTTAAAACCGCTGAAAGGTAAAGTGAATAACAGTAATTATTACAATTCAATGTTCTGCTGGGAAACCTTTGGTCCTGACTATCGACTGATACTGATGCCAGTTATTGGAAACCTGGCAAGGCTGATAAGTTTTATTTGGCTTATATTATATACATTGCATGTAATATTTTAACAGCGTGTGATAGCAGAGAACCTGTTATTCATAACGTGGGTTCTTCATTAATAAAGGTGACTATGACTGCATATGTAAAGTCTGTTTATGTGGGCTCAATTGAGATTGTTTCCTAGAATCTGTTTCAGGTTAATCTGTGGCTGCCTTCTAACTTAGCCGCTAGCCGTTAGCGTAGCCTTAGCCACTGTGAGAGAAGCTAACTTCCTGGTTTGTGGCAACAGCTTGTGTTTCTTGTACAGTTTTTTTGCTGCTTGAGACACATTTCTGAGACCACAGAGTGAAGACAGACAGAAAGAGGAGGCTGCATCCCACCTGAGATATTTAATTTATCAATCGTTCGATAATTTACCAATACAATAACTGGTACAATGTCAAATTTTCATCATAATAATCAACCAGGTTGACAATCCACCTATAAAACCTGCTCAGGAAAAACTGGAAGAGCACGACTAAGAGCCCAAAATGTTGAACCAGCCTCCACAGTTCCCAGATCTCAAAATGATGGACCATCTTTTAACCATAACTGAGACACATAAACACATCACTCCTGTTTCAGCCTCTATATACTGACTTCCTGCATGTTTCAGGGCAGATTTCTAAATTTTACAGATTACTTTTAGGGCTCCTCATGGCTCCTATCCTAGTTATATTTCTGACCTAAATAAAGATTCTTCTTCCTGATTCCAGACATGGAAGTACAACAGGGACCTACACAATATCAGATGGGTGGCATTAATGTGTCAGACTTCTCTGTCTCAGGCTAAAGCTAGAGACAATATCTGACAAGTTAGGTTTCAACTTATTGCATCAGTGCATTCACTAGTTGAAAATTGACAGCGGGACATGATTTCATCATTATGTGGCCGCAAAATGAATGATCTGTTTTATGCTGAAAACTTTCCTCAGCAACTTTCAGGTTGTTGTGTCAAAAGTCACCAATGAGGAATAATCCCAGCAGCAGCATGCAGCTAATTCAGGAAATAAGATGATTTTGATTTGGGAGACTGTGGTACAAGATCCCACAAATGTGTTAACAATGAGGTAAAAATGTGTAATCATTGATTTTTGACAAACAAGCCAATGTATAGCTGCAGTAATCGGTCACAACATATATAGCAGTATACTCTGCCAGTCTGTAGAAGCTCAAATTGAGGCGAAACTGTATTTTTATACTGCAGAATGTGCTTGATAAATGCTTGAAGTTTTATGATGGCATCTGCAGCAGCAATTTGAACTTCTAAACTTCACAGTGATCAAAGCAAAGCCTTGAATAGAGCTGTAACAATTAAAGACGAGTCGATCAATTAATAAGCAGCAACTGTGATAACTAGTCATTTTCATGCCAAATATTTTGCGCTTTCCTTTGTCATTTGGAACATATTTGACAATAATGATTATTTAGAAAAATAGGCATCTTTTAGGCAAAAAAAGGGAAACATTTCATTAAGTAATTAATCTGCTACTATTGTCATAACAAACAAATTGAATGAGTCATTTTTCATGCAAAAAAAAAAAAAGTCAGAAATATTTTGTGCTTTACTTCATCACATGTGGCATGATGTCCAACAAGTTCGGCTCTCAGATTTTCCCAAATTTTAGAAAACACGACAACATTTCATAGGTGATAATAAAAGTAATCAATAGTTACAGAGCAGGCCTCAGACAGCTCAGAGTGAACCTGCCTAAAGACAGAGCAGAGATGTTGGTTCCTTTGCTGAAAACATTGCAAAAGGCAGGTTTAAAAAGGAGCATGTTGGTGAACTCCACCCACATGCAGAACATACAAATGACAGCCTCACAGATGAGCGAGAACAACATAATTTTGGCACAAAAAAAATCTAATTTCTGTCTTATATTTCAGCATCTGTTTGATGATGTATGCTCTATCTCAGCAAACACCTGCCTGAGATCTGCACACCTGCTCCACAGCCGATAACAGAAGAAAACGATAAAATCTCCTGGACTTCTTTTTGGTTGGAGTCAGATTCATAAGCTGGAGTTTTTGGCACAGAGCAACGTGGCGCCTCTCTCTGCAAATTTCAGGCAGAAAATGCATGTTTGGTGAAGAAGGAGTAGGTTTGTGTTTGAAGCTTTAGATAGTGATTCTTTTCCTCTGGGTGTCAGGATCAAAGCCTGAATCGGGAAGATAAACTGTGCAGAAGTGCAGGAAGGAAGACAGCAGTCAGGGAGAAGGAATGCACTGATAAAGGAGGATTCAGGAAGACTGAAAACGCTGCGGTTGGTAGAACTGTGCAGTGCCAGCTGGCCCAAAATCAGGCAAATACGTACAGTAAGAGTTCAGCGATGGGTGAATGTTACCGACTAGCTCTGCAAATATCAGAAATGCATGCAAAAAGCTTGAATAACATGCAATTTGTGTGCATTATATGACACATTTTTGACACATGCGCCTGTCTGAGAACAGGAAAATGCATTGGTGTTCTTTAAAGAATAAAATTAGAGAAAAATAATGCAAAAATGTGGACAGCAGACTTTCTGTGTCAGCAGGTTTCTAAGTGCAGAGTGTAAATCCCTGGTGAAAAAGCTTAAAAACCTATTTTAGATGAGATGAATGCCCCACTCATTCACACTCTCTCCCCAACCAGTTGAGGCAGATGGCCGCCTTCCCTGAGCCTGGTTCTGCTGGAGGATGTATTTTTTTCGCTTTTTTCTGTTTTTTTTTTTTTTTTTTTTTTTTTAAGTTTTTTCCCCACAATCGCTGACTGCTTGCTGGAAAGGCTGTTGGGTTCCTGGTTTAAAATTCGTAAGGTCTTTACCTCACTATGTGAAGTGCTATGAGATGACATATGTTGAGAATTGACACTGTATAAATAAAACTGAATTGAATTGAATCATCTCATGAGAAAGTTGGAGGTCAAAGCTGAAGGTACTCACCGGTTTCTTAAGGAAAAAGACAGAAAGGGCTCCGATCAGCGGCATGTCCCCCAGTAGAGGCTCCATCACCACTCTCATCACTCCATGAAGCTGCACAGACAAAAGAAACAACATTATCAGTCAGTCTGTTGTTGAATCTACTGTCAGACTGACTTTTAGAGCTCATCAAGGGTCTCTGACAGTCAACAGGTGGAAATGATGAGTTGTTTCTGTACTGTATCAGGTGAGGTGATCATGGTGTCTTTTCTAAACACATGTCAATTTATGTGCTGAATCCCAACAAATTAGTGCTTCTGATCTTTCATGACAAGGCGAAACGCAGGAAAATTTGACTTCTTAGAGGCATCTGACAATTAATTAGAAAAAAAATGCATCTTTTAGCTAAAAACATACAAACAACATAAATCTTTCAATGATGAAAGAGGTTCTTGAGTTCGTACATATAAAGAAAATTTGGAAAATCTGCATTAAAATCAGGAACTATCTGATTAAAAACTACACAAACAAGACGACAAATGAGACACATTTTTCTGAACCGGACAGTTTTTAAATGCAAACGACACAGAGGTGTGAAACTCAGGCCTAATTTATTGCATCAATGCACAGCAAAACATTGTAATTTGCACAACTTTTCATTGTCCCTCCTTTTTAAATGAGACACGCCTACTGATTACAACTTCACAGCTCATGCTTCAGGTTGTAATATTTAACTTTTCAGGCTTCAAACCTCCTTATTTTGCTGCTGGAAGCATGCAGAGCAGATCAAATTTACATTAAAGAACCAGAACAGAACCGGTACCCTCGAGAATGTGATGACCTCCAAAACACCAACCACAATTAGCATTGTTCTGAACGTTAATCAATCTCATCACTTGAAGCCGTCCTGTTGGCGCAAGTTCAAATCCAAAAACTAAAAGTATGCAGTTACAATCTGCAGAAACAATCCATCTAGCATAGTCAAACCAGCTCCACAGCTCTGTCAGGACTGTATAATTTATTTTTTTTACTATCCTGCTATAGAAGGGGGAAAAAAAAACAGGATTGTTTACATTTCTTTAAACCAGTCGCGGTTGTCTTTGGTGGTGCTAAGCCCAGGATGCAGTGATGGTGCCCCGGCAAAATAGTGACAGTGGTGGATGGAATTTAAAACGACTAATTCACTGAAAGAACTGAGCAGGTCTGTCTTATCGTACCACCTAAATCTTGGCATTCTCAGCATGTAGGTCGCTGCTCAGAGGTTGTTGTTTTATGCAACATGTAGATAGTGGGAGGAGAAGAAAAAATAAAAATGGAAGGATTATACCCACAGTCTACATCCGGTGAGTCACACTTAAATATACCTTTTCTATACATGCAGCTAATTCTGCTTAATAGACTAGAACAGAATAAAAATACTTGATTAATTCCTTAGTGGGAAATTTAGTTGCAACAGCAGAAAGAGTACAGTTCCCACCACCATAAATGCAGAAATAAAAAATAAACAATGAGAAAAATATACAATGCAAAATGTCCTATGTAAAAAATGTACAAATGTGTCCAAATGACAACGCTGTGTGTAATGTAAACTACCGTTCAAAAGTTTGGGGTCACTTAGAAATGTCCTTATTTTTGAAAGAAAAGCATTTTTTTTCAATAAAGATAACATTGAATTAATCAGAAATACAGTGTAGACATTGTTAATGTGGTAAATGACTATTCTAGCTGGAAACAGCTGATTTTTAATGGAATATCTCCATAGAGGTACAGAGGAACATTTCCAGCAACCATCACTCCTGTGTTCTAATGCTACATTGTCTTAGCTAATGGTGTTGAAAGGATCATTGATGATTAGAAAACCCTTGTGCAGTTATGTTAGCACATGAATAAAAGTGTGAGTTTTTATTGAAAACATGAAATTGTCTGGGTGACTCCAAACTGTTGAATGGTAGTGTATACCCAGCAAACTTTTAGTCCTTATTCTGTTCTTTTTCCATTCTAATTCTAAGCGTCCAGTACTCATTTCTGCCCTTGTTCCTCCTTTCTATGTTTTGTAATTTCATCCTGATTCTGTGATGTAATTTGGAACATTCTGGCCTTGTGATGTGATTTTTTTCTTAACTTGACTTTTGGCTGTCTCCAGTGCTATCAGACTGTTACATGGCGACATTACAAAACCTCTGTGGTGCTAAATGTCACGAGGAGGAAAGAAATCTGCCACTCCGATCAACCATCGGTACACGGGTCTCGTCTGAAAACTGCAGCGGAAGCAAATAAACTCCAAGAGTCCAGAGCTGTTTGCCGTTTAGTGACGCAGCTCTCTCAGCGGCTGCAGTGACTCAAACCTCAGATATGTGGACTGCCCGTCTGTAGCACCAAATTTGGTCGCGGCTCGCTGTGAGTAATCAAATACCAACATTTTACTCATCAAAATGGACGCAGTGGAAAGATGGAAGATAGCCTCTTGTTTGTTGCTGCCACCCTCTTGTAGCTCAGCGCTGCCTGAGGGAGGATGCTTTCTGACAGATAAACTCTATCAGAGCCCCGCTGGGAAGGAGAGGATGTCTTTTATGAAAAAAAAATGGAAAAAAGAGGCAAGTTGATAGTCAGACAGCCAGTGAGTGGAAACTGTGAGAAACTGTATGACTCATGATTCTCGATAAGCTCCAACTTCTGAGTCTGAGCTTCTTATTTCTTCAGCGGGACGATGGAAAGCCGACACACACGGCGAAGCCATAAAACCTGAGCCACACACAAAAGGCAAATATTGACTTCACTTTGTAACACGCAGTCGATTCTCCCTCCCGAGTCCTTTCCCCTTCCCTGCTCACTTTCTCTGCCGCTCTGATCTCTGAACAGCAAATATGGCCTGATCCTGTGCCAACAGCTGAGTGGATAACGTCTTCTTTATCAGCCCCCGTGTCAACACATTATGTAAAAACGTCTCTGCTGAGGTTAATGCTGGAGGTCACTGGTCGAACGAATGAGGCCAGTAGAGTCAGCCTGAAAGTACCGCCGCCCTCAGTCATCGAAGGTGCAGTCAGAGGGGGTCAGTAGGTCAAGTTTTCATGAGATTCACTTGCTTTGTCAATGAGATTTTGCACAAAGTTAACATAAACTATGTTTTCACAAAACAATTCAATCTTTAAAAGTATTTCTATTTGTTTTAGATCATCTGCTTTTATATTTTTGGTTACAGTAAGACGTAGCTGAGCGAAAAGTATAAGCACATAGGAGTATACTGCGCCGGTCTGTAGAATCTGAAATTTAGGCAAAACTATATTTTTATATCGCAGAATTTGTTTGATAAATGGTTGGAGTTTTAAGGTACCATCTGCAGCAGCAACTTAAACTTCTAAACTTCACATTGATTAAAGCAAAGCCTCAAACAGAGCTGCAACGATTAAAGACGAGTTGATCAGTTAATAAGCAACAATTGTGATAACAAACCAATGCAAAAAATAGTCAAAATATTGGGACATATTTGACAATAATGACTATTCAGAAAAATAGGCATTTTTTAGGTAAAAAAAGAACTATTATTTCTTTAACAAAAGAGCTAGTTTGGAGAGTTTTAAATGTTTTAAATACTAGAAAGAAATGTTTAGGACAACATCTAATGTGGCTTCATTTCAGCTTGCAGTGATATAGAACAGACAAAAAAAACAAAATTCACAAATATTCTTCTCATTTTTGTTCGCTGATCAACTTGAAATGATTCAACACCTCTCAGCTTTGTTGCCCATTAATTTTCTGTCACTTAACTATTCAAAAATAAACTATATGTTCATTAATTAAACTAAAACAACACAAACAGGACCTTTCACTTTGCATGAAGCTGGAATATAAAGTGTGTTAAATACACTGCGTCCACACTGCAGTCTTACTTGTATACTTTTGATTCCAGCCCTGCAGTAGTACTTCTTGATGTCCACGTCGATCTCCGTATTCCCAACAAAACTGAAGAGAAGGGCAAGAAAAATGCAGATTAACGTGACAGCACGAGAAGGAAGAAGATAATATATAGATACACCGATCAGCCACAACATTAAAACCACCGGCATGACATTTGCGTAAGGGTTCTTCATGCAACCACAACAGCTCTAACATGTCGGGGCAAAGATACAGGATCTCTGGTGGTGGCATCAGGAAGCTAGCAGATCTTTTGGGTCCTGTGGATTGCAGGGTTTGGCTTCAGCCTCGATGGCTTGGACTTGTTCCGAAGCATCCAACTGATGATCCACTGGATTGGGATTTTGGGAATGTTTGGAGGCTGTCAGTGCCTGGAGCTCTTGGTTGTGTTCCTTGAGCAAGTTTTTGAAGTGTAGTGGGGCACATTGTCTTACTGGGGGACTGTTGTTACCACAAAGGAGTGTTCTTGGTCTGGAACAATGTTTAGGTAGGTGGTGCATGTCAAAATAACTTCCAGATGAATGCCAGGACCCAAGGTTTTCCAGCAAAACATCACATTATTACGAAACATATCAATGTTTAGACAACACTTTAGTTGTCGATGGTTTTAATGTTGTGGCTGATCGGTACATTCATCCCAATCCAACAACAGCAGAAACACTTTTAAAGAAATCCAACAGAGTTCTTCTCTGTTTGTATATAAAATATTCAACAGACTGCAAATTTTACAAACAGCTCGGCCATTTTTACACACAGAAAGTATTAAAAAGTTCAGGACTATTTTCAGCGGTGGATTTATCCACATTTGTCGTTGTGGTGAGCATTTCTAGCAGAGCTTTACAGATGATAAGATAAATACTTCTTCTTCTGTACGTAAATGGATTCAGGTGTAAATTATATCTTTGATGTTGGATGTCGGATATGAATCTAAATTTTCTTGCAAGTCTCAGCTTGATAAGATGTGGAGGCACATTTTCTACATTTAAAGCGAGTTTGGGATGAATGAATGATAATTGAAAGAGTTAAACGGAACTAAAACAAAGGCAGATCAGTGAAGGTTATGAGTGTGAGAGGTTTACCTGATCTCCAGGTCCATGATGACCTGCCTCTTGTCCACATTTTCCGTGTAAACTTTCACACCGTTCACTCTCAGCGGCTGCAGAAACATATAAATCACAAGTAAAACTACTTATCTGGTTGATGTTCTCTCAACAGTCCAAATTCATCAATACATCAACAGGCTTCCAGGATTAATCCATTATTTTTGATGTGAACCTGTGAACACCCCCGTGCTTGAACTGGTCCGATCTAATGGAGACTGCTGGATGTTAACTTATTCAAATTAACGTTTACTCACCTCCAAAGTAAATGAAACCAGAGCTGCACAATGTCAGATTTTCCATGACTGCTCTATGCGAGAAGTACATCTGATAAAACTCAATGTGTTCTGACTGTCTTGATGACATACTGACTCCAAATGTGCTAAACAAAATGAGCAACAAACAAGAGAGAAACGCAGAAAAGGAAGGTTTGGTTGCAAAAAGTGAAATGGAAATCAGATTTCAGGATAATGTCGATCAGAAACAGCTGCTCCGTCTGCAGTGTCGGGCAACTTTTGCCACCACACGATGCAACACAACCAGTTTGTTTGAAATGAACGCAAAAACTATTTTGGTTATTGAATTAAAAATCATCAAGGGTCTTCTACTTGATTGTCTCAGATTTACGCAAAACTTTTTTTTAATCATAAACTATTCATATTTAAAAGGCATCTTTGGAAATTTAGATTCACACATCAAATATTTTTTTTCTAAACTGCCTGTTGACCCACTTTAGTAGGATTTTTCACATTGAAATTTGAGAAGATAAAAGCCTGAAATTATTATTTCTCATCAAATCATTGATTCAGAATCCACCATATTAGACAAGTAGATTAAATAATCTCTCATTATGTGTGAGTTAAAGTATGAAAAAGCAACATATTTTACATTTTGGTTTGTGTTACTGTGATGTGCGGGTTCATATAGTTCAGAAAGTATCGCTAGTTGACTCCTGCATTATCAGTTGTTTTTTAATACGTGCTCAAAGATGGGTTATTTCAAGACAGCAAAATTTCAGGCTTTTATCTTCAGTTTTTCCTGAGATATCGTTGTTCAAACAGCCTCAAATAGCAACGTGCAAAAAATCAGGCAAGTGGGCTGACAGTCAACTTTCAAAAAAGGTTTTATCTCTGAAAAAATGTCATTTACATATATATCTAGATTTTCCAAATATCTTTATAAACATCCAGATTTGATGCTATAAGAATTTCAGGCAAATCAGAGATGGTTGAGCAGAATCAAAAGTGAAAATTTCATGATTTGAGACCAGCATTTCCAGCACTAGAACATATGGGAAAAGGTTCCAAATGTCTTTTTTCAGCTCTTTTTAAATTCTTTACAGGTATTTCTGATTGTTTTCATCTAGCAGTGCATATCCAAGAAATCGTTTTTTCCTGTTTTTTCCTGTATCTCGCCTCACTAAAGAAAAAAAATCATCGGATTGGCTGCAGTTTGTTCAAACAGACAGCAAAAAAGTTGAATTGAAAGCAGCTTGTAGATCACAGCTTAACAGCCAACATGGCAGAAAACCAGCAGCAAACTTCTTCTGTTTCTCAATAGTTCTGGTGCTGCGATCACCAGTTGATATATTTCAGAAATTATATGAATACGAGCAGCTGGTTCTTAGCATTTCAGTGTAAAATAACAAGGTTAAAACGACTTAATGTGCTGCAAACACGTTCTTTATAATTCATTCAGGGTATTTATGCTAGCAGGCGGCTCCTTTATTTCATCTCCAGATTACATACAAATGTTTTTCCTGTTTAAAACTTTCCATGTCTGCTGTTTCGTCATCCACATCCAATTCTCAAGAAACCAGCTCAGCAGCAGAGGAGGAGGAAAAACTTTTCAGCTCTGATTAAAAACTGTTCGTGTGAGCCGTCAACAAAACAGACGAGAATAGTAACAATGAAAGTTGCGAACGCCTACACTCCGTTAGAGCCTCGGAGCAGCTCAGTTAAAGGTCCACAACAGTCGTTTCTCCAGGTTTTAGCACAAACAACTTAGATCTTCCACTTAAACTAAACATGTGTTTTAGATTTTGACCAGGCAGCTGCAAAAATGCAATTAAACGCAGCAGTAATTTTGCATCTTTCTGTGAATCCTGCTGTCGTCTGGTCACCTTGTCGCCCATGTCGATCTTGGTGAAGCAGAAGGAGCTGAGATGGGGGTTGGCGCCCTTCACTGCCGGCTCGATGGTCTCTCTGAACAGCTTGTCCACGAACTGGCAGATGAACGGCCACATCTGCTTCACCGTCTAGAGACAGAGAGAAGAAGGTGGAAAAATGAAGCAGGGGGGAAGAATCCGACAGATATGCATAGGCCTGAAGCTGAGACGCTCTTCAGCTGCTCTTGAAAAATGACAATTTGGTTTCTGTTGCAAAATACTGACTCAGATACATTGTTCTGCATTTGCATTGAATAATACATCCACTGTATATATTAGTGGTCAAAAAAAGACAAAACTGTAACTAGTATTTGATTATTTCTTTAGTCGTTTAATATCTTTGCGGTATCCACTGCATAGACATCACCTCATCTGCATGCTTCTTCACCTTTAAATTGATGTAATTCCTTTTAAATTTAATTGATTTAACCTCCTAAAAACTCATCTCTGTGTATCAAAGTTACATATTTAGCAGTAGAAGGTTTGTTTCTTTTATGAATATTTTTCCAGCACATGAAAAAGGAAAAACACTGACATTTTAATACATTCTGTCACTTTACAAATGTGTATTTTTTCTGTACAGTTCAACATTAATGTCAGGTTTGACACCATTTTAACCACATTTATGAAATTTGAATCTGAATCAAAATCAGCTTTAATGACCAAGTATGTACAAAACATACAATGAATTTGGTGTCACTCTAGGAATAAATGAAAACATAAATAATTATAGAAAATAAATATATAGAGATATTTACAAATCTAGAAAAGAATATATATACATTTCACAATACTTAACGTACTTATGGGCATTGCCTTATTTGCATCTACCACTTGCTGACCACAGGTTATTAGAGGCATGTGTTGTGTTCTGTGTCGTATCTTTGTAGAATATTTAAGTACATAATGTGCAGCACTTGTGTTTTCTCCTCAGGGACAACAACATAAATCACATCACAGTTAAACTACACATTAAAGTGTGTCTTCAGCTGTCCAAATCCTTTATCCCAGTAGCATCTAAGCATCTGGATACATGCACAGAACAACCCAAGAATGGAGGCAACTCAAAACTTAAAAGTGACACCAGCAAAATATTCACAACTGGCATTGGCAAATTTACCGGCACACAGCAAAACAGACTAATTATTTCAGCGTTAAAAAATGTGCATAAAAGGGCGAGGGATGTCTTGAAGGATAAAAGATTCAGCTCCGATGCAACAAATCTTCATTAAACCTCTGAACTCCAAGCAGTTTCTAGTTTTTTTTTCAGCTCCTGCCATATTTCTATTCACTCTGGGCTCTTTTTCACTATAATATGAAGTTCTGCACAGCTATGGAAACAGCATAAGCACCACTAGAAGGAATGAGAACTCTGTATACCAGTTATATTGCCATAAATCATTAAAAGTAGAATTTATATGATTATTTATTCGTTTCCTCTCTGCTCTGTGTAAACGCTGCCTGCCGTTTGTCATGAACGACTCATGGCTTCACAGTTGCGACGAGGAATGCAGAAATTTTTTGCTTTTTTTTTTACTAAATATGATCGCTGCAACCTTTTTTTTGGGGGGAAAATGTTCAAATGAGACATTTCAAATACTGTGATTTTGAAATTTTAAGCTCAGACTGGTTAAACTTCCTGACAGTATAGCACATGGTTAGTTCACAGACAATTAGAAAGTTGAAAATCTGGTAATTATTTCTGTTTTTACTGTGACTAAAGGTGTTATTTTGCCGATTTTTAAAGGACAACATGCATTTCAAACCAGCCGATGGGTCTTGAGGTTCAGATGATTATTCATCTCGTTACTGTTCAAGAAAAAAAAAACCTTAAAGGCTCAAACATTTTTCCAAAAATAATCCAAGCTCTAGAGAGGTGTGCAGACTTTAACGGTTCTGGATATGTAATCTTCATTATTAATTATTAATCATAAACACAGAGGGGCACCGGATTTTGCATCTGAGCTCATTTAAGTATATTTAATGCAACATGCAGAGATTCAAGTAAATTTTAGCACCTCAGAGATTTGTTATTACATTTTCAAGCCCATGTGTCGTTTTAAACTGGAGTCAGCTGGAGTTATCGGCGACACGGATCACGAATCATTGCGATGCTGTGCTTTAACGGAGCATCAATCATTTTCATCGTCCCTTTAGATCAGACTCTCTGTAAACAACCCCAGCAGACAGATACAACCTGACTATAAACGTGAGAATAAACAAGAAAGGTTCAGACATTAAAAAGCTATTTTCCTGCTCATCCACATCCATTAACTTTTTACTGGAAGCATCTCTGAACATTTATGGTAAGTGGGCCTGACGCCATCCATCTCTCTGGATCTCTTCATACATCGCTTTCTCTTCACCTCCATCTTTCTCTTTTCTCTCTCCAGGGAGGTCAGGGTCTCTGAGAGCTCCACATTCACATCCTATTTATAAACCTACCTGTCAGCCTCTGCTGGCTGACAGGCTGCTGCAGAAGATGCAGGGCGGCGGGCGAGTGGGCGAATCGCATAAAGTTAGTGTTCGTACCTTATTCAGCCACTCCACTCTCTCCACATCTGGATAATGGACCTGGAATGAAACACAGGAGGTTAGAATCACGATTTACATTCATGCAAACAGCTCAAATGTACAGTCTGGCGGCTGTTTCGGACACAGTTGAAGCACGTTTGCTGTCAAATCACAAACACTGAAGTCCACCAGCTGCAGGTTAGAAAACAACACAGCGGCAACAAATTGGGATCGACCGATTTTACATTTTTTTTCCCCCCACGGTTGATACCGAGATATTGATTATTGGTGATCGAGACATTGATCAGTTTGTCTCCTGCTGTTCTTCTCTGTTTTCTCAATCTTTCACTGTTCTGTCACTTTTATCTCCCACTAAGACCCAGATCTTAAAGCATTATTAGTTATTGTTTTCCAGACTCTGATTCAGGTTAATCTACCTTCTAACTTAGCCGCTAGCCGTTAGCACAGCCCTAGCCGCTGTGAGAGAAGCTAATTTCCTGGTTTTCTTGCTCAGTTTTCTCTGCTTGAGAGACATTTCTGAGACCAGAGTGTGACGACAGACAGCGAGAGGAGGCTGAATCACACCTGAAGTAGAGCATTTAATTCATCAATAATTGGTCAATAAAAATACCGATAGCAATAATTGGAAAAATGACAATTATTGGCAACAATGATTGGTCTGTCCCGAGTAACAATATCCATTAAAATGGACCAAATTCTGCAGAAAATCATTAAATCTGTCAGGATTTTTCTCCCTGAAAGCCGCAAAATGTCGGAAAACATTTTTACGTGTTCAGAGATAAACGATAACGTCAGAGCTGCAGTTGATGGAAAAAAAAACACAACAAGAAATATTTTTCTGCCTCTGTAACAAAATCAGGTAACACACTGTTTCTTTTTTGCTAGTTTATTAGCTGCACCCAGTTTAGTTTAAGTAAAACAAATCCTCCCTTAATCAATGAAGGTTAAAATGCTTCCGTCACATTTTCATTCACTGTGGGTTCATTTTTCACTGTTAAATCCTGCATCTCTATAGAAACAGAACAAGTCATGCTAGAAAACCACAGAACACGTTTACTGGGACTTTTTGTAACACAGTTGACAGGTATCATAGTTGACATTTTTGCTGTTTTCAGGCCTAAAATCAACATGGCCGCCTACAACCAAACACCACGACATTTTTACTGAAAGATTCTTCTAAAATATTATATATACACAAGTGAGTAAAACTGAAATTGAAAGTTATTTATAAAGATATTGTAGTAAACCTGTTGACATATGATAAATCCACACTTGACTCACACACTACTTTATATTAAACAACTCAGAAGGCCTTGGAGTCTTTTCTTCAGGAGGAAATGACATCATGTGGAGCAGGTCATGTGATCTCGAATCAACACACTTCCTGGAGAGGTGTTTTTGTAATGGGGAACTTAGTGGAAAGTGATACAATTTGTTATTTTCCATATAAAATTTGATATATTGCCAAAAAATAAATACCTGTCATGATTATTTCAACTTAATAAAAAGAACACAAAACAGTTTTTGAATAAGATCATTTTATTATTGTTTAGCTAATTAGAAGGTGGTGGTTATTAAATTAGGACGGTTATTTAGTTGACATTTTAGTGAAATCTAGTAATTTTTTATTAACAAGTGATTGTTTCCATAATAAATAATGATGGAATTTGAAGACATGATCATAATGAACATAAAAAACATTAGTTTCTTATAATTTTTTTAAATTAAAAATGTATGCAAGCTATATCCCATGGCCTACTCCAATTTAAAGGTTCTAGAAGACGCTGAGTTATTTTTTTTGGCACAGCAGAAACACTGACAAAGATGATTTAGCTGCGACAAAGACAGCAACATCAGCCATATGGAAATATTTACACTCCAGAAAGGATGATGTTTGTCAAAAAAAAAAGAAAGAAAGCACTGCGTCGGCATTTTCTTGTAATTGCTGCCACCATCTGTTTAAACATTTAAATCAGCACCAAAAATGTCTCTATGATGAATGAACAGTCAGAACTTTACACAAAAAGCAAAAAAAAGAAAAAGAAAATGTTATGAATAACTATAAGCACTTTGCAACATAGGAGAAGCATCAACACACAAAAATAAAGCAGCGATTACATATTTTCAGTGTTGATTAAACTGTTTAACATTTTATGGATTACCTGAGGAGCTGTTTGGTCAGAAATCAGGTATTATATTTTCTTGCTTGCTTGGTTAACTTTGTAAATTGAAAAAACCTGAGGTAGGCTGTGCAACATTTTTCCAAGAGCCCACACATGTTGCCAAGATTGGAAAAAAAACAATGGTAAACAACTGTAGCTCTACATACTATAGATATCTTACTACTTAGATGTTTAATTTGTTTTCATATTTTTCTCCTCTCTGCTTTGGGTAAACACTTCCTGCAGCTCAGCTGAAAATCCCTGATTTATTAATTTTTTGTCAGGTGACTGTTGTTACTGCAAATGATATGTTTTTGGCAGAATAAACTGATGAAATATTCCTTTTTTTAGCTTAGGTTTAGATCATTTTCCAGATGAAAGTCTCACGTGGTTAGTTCAAGGGCCATCAAAAAGGTAAAAACATGATTATTCATCCTGTTTTCACAGTTCTAGTTTTTCAGCAGCAGTTAATATCCTTCTGATGTGGTTGAGAGGGTCAGTGTACATGAGTTTAATATAATCCCTATAGTCTTACGTATTTTTATGTGTGTAAATGCAGTAATTTGTGTGTTTTTCATTGTGGTACTGATGGTAAAGTTATCACCTAGATAAACAGGCTGCCTCTCATGGTCTTTATTAACAATAAATCGTTGAAAATGATCAGTAATTATTGATATTAACTAACATTAAATATTTTATCATGACATTGTTTCCAGCCCTAAACTCCGAGGACTAACATAAATTATCGTCACTGCATCCTAGTGAATGTAGAGGATGGGAGGAGTCACACTGGCCCTAGACGGCAGCCAAACATGTAAACCAAACACAAATCGAGGGCCGTGCATGGCAACAGTCTGCAAGTTTCAGACTGAGCCAAAGGCGAAGTTGCAGCAGAAATGACTGCTGCATTCTTCAAGGGGGACCTGATGCCAAACGCATCTGTCAAATAAACTGTCTGCAAACCTGACGGGTGCAAAAACAAAACAAATGACAGAAACAGAAAGCAGAGAGCAGTGGCAGCTAAAACAGCAGGCGACACACGAAGCAAACACGACATTACATTTTGGCTGGATACGAACAAACAAGCCAACGTGACTCAGCCTTGGAGACAAAAATGAGGATAAACTCAAAAACTCTGAGCAGAAGAGGAACCAAATGTGCGACAGGGTCAAAAGACAAAGGAGGACTCAGCAGGAAGCTTGAGACTAAAGTGGATTAAAGGAGCCCACATCAGAGAAAAGACAAATGAGACCAAGCAAGAGGACCAAAATAATAGAAAAATAAATAAATGCATGTATTTTTATCACACACTCGATGGTGTTTACTTCGGTATAAATGAAGCGGAGAGTGACAAAGCACGGAAACTGATTCATTTCCTCAATAAACTGAAATCATTTCTCTCTTTTAAACAGTTACTCAGCCCTTAAAGCGTCAACCTCACCAGAAACTCTTAAAACTTGAGCTCAGTTCATCTTCCAGCAGATTTTCCACAAAAACCCTCAAGGAACAATGTCTCGCTCTGCAAAAGTTCGATGAGGAGCTGATATTTCTCCTCAGTAAATTCGATTTTGAAGACAAGCGCAGATAAAAAAATCTTTTCTTGGATGCACGAGAGCTTCATCTGTGTTTACGGCATAATCTAACCCTCCAGAATCAACCACTTGTTGCTGTTCAAGCAGAGAAACTAGAAGATGCACAAATAAAGTGAATTTGGTAACTGCAGCTGAAAACCATCATCACACTCTTCTGTAGCTTCGTTTTATGTATTGTTTTGTGAAAAAAAACAATCAGAAGTTGCAATATAGTTGGTTTACAGTTCAGCAAAACGTGGGAAAACTGAGAAGTGAGAGTTTTGGGGAATTTTTGGTCATAAATTGATGTAGTTTAATTAAATATTCACTTGTCAGAGTTAAAATAGATTTTCTGTCAATCGTCGCAGCTCTGAATTCATTTTAAACAGTTTACACTCATTTTTGGAAAGCTGCTTTTGAGAATACATTGGGAATACTTGACTAGTCTGTGTTTAGGCAAACATAATTCACAAAACAGCTTTAATAAACCTTTAAAGAAATGATGAAAATTCTGGATTGCACCAAAATGGCAGGGCTACAGGACGTATAAACACACAACTTACTTCACATCTTTTTTTTTCTTTTTTTTTTGTCTGCATTTGTTCTCATTGTTTAACTCCACAAAAGGGGAGTCAACATTGTATGAGATTGATGCATATTTTAGTCTTGCAGCCAAATATTTTAATATTTAGTGCATGTGTGTGACCATCACCGGCCCTCCCTGAAAGCTAAGCAGATATTCTTTATTAGAATTCCCTATTATAAGCCAGGGAGGGCAGTGCTACACCTCAGTGATGTGTTGGGGAAACAAAGACTGGACAGGATGAACAGGATGAACAGGGATAGAAATTAACAGGCGGTGCTATTGCAATTAAAGATTGTAAGGTGGTGTGTTATGCCCAACTACTAACTGTCCATCAATAAAAAAAAAATAAATAAATAAAAATTTGAAAAAAGAAAAGAAAACCAAACCAACACAAAAGAAAAAGAGATTCAATAAATAAATAATTAAACAAACAGTATTGAGCACCATAATTGTGGATGTCTTGACAGTATAGAATAGAATAGAATAGAATAGAATAGAATAGAATAGAATAGAATAGAATAGAATAGAATAGAATAGAATAGAATAGAATAGGCCAGAAGAGGATACTAGTGCGAGAGAGAATGAGTTTAGGGTAGAGACTCTGGAGAGATTCTCAGCACATTCTGGTGGGACCCATCATTCACTGAAATGGGACTCGGCAGTAGCTGGCGAGACCTGATCAAACATGCAAGTGTGAAGGACCCGGAAGCCCAGAACAGCAATCAAGGCAAGGCAGGGCCAAGCCAACAGGGCAACCCTCCCCCCGGGCCGTAGGAGCCACAGGGCGGCACCCCCAGAGAGCCACCGGGGCCCCCAGAGAGCCACCGGGGCCCCCAGAGAGCCACCGGGGCCACCAGAGAGCCACCGGGGCCACCGTGAACCACACGGACCCGGAGAACAAGAGGGAGCAGCTACCGACACCCCCAGCGCACCAAGACCGACCCAGGCGGCCCGGGGCACACATCACATCATGATGCCGCTACCGTCATGCTTCACATCATGATGCCGCTACCGTCATGTTTCACATAATGATGCCGCCACCACCGTGCTTCACATTATGATCATTATGCCACTATCAGACCAAAATTAGCACTGTGTCAGAAAATGCAGCCTCCTCATTCATTCCAATCAGATCACTGTGCTTGAAAGGACAAAAAGAAAAGCAATTTCAACCATTTAGTTTCCAGTAATCAAGATTAGCACCACCTTATCTGTCCAGACTCAAAAAATCCCATCATAAACTGCTGTACAGCGTCTGCAAGGTGCATAATTTCCCTGCAAAACTCATGCTGTATTACACAAGCAGGCCTCTGTGGATTGTGTTTCAACTGCCTGCAGCAACACACTGACACAGACCTGTTTTCCATCTCAGAGCCATTCCAACCTCAAAAAAACAGCAAACGGATCAGACTCGAGGCCTCTTACATTGAATGAGTCACTGAAAAGCTGCTACACAAACCAGTTGGAGATCAGCAAAGGACAGGAGCATCACAGTTCAACTATGTAACAGCTGTTTGGAAATCCTAACCCTCCTCTATAGCCACACCCCCAACACAAAGCATGTGTATGAAGCATCCATTTAGAGTAAAAACAATACAGTTTTTTGTGTGTTGGTGTCACTGCCCTAAATTTTCTTTGCTCCGTCACTGCCTGTGGACTAAAAGTCAACCTCACTCTCCGACAGGATACTGACTCTTCCTTCCGAAGTGACGATAAAAACAAGGAAACCTGCTCAGTCAGATTGTCTTTAAGCTGCAGGAGGCGTTGAAAGGTGCAGAAACAGGAAACCTATATGACGAGATGGCTGCTCCACTGCTGCTGACATCTATATTTAGCTGGAGAGAGAAAGATGGCAGTCGAGGATATGAGGGGGACATCCAGGAGAGCACAAACTACATGTTAATGGACTGTGATGTGACAGCCTGAAAAAGTCCATCTATAGTCGGCCACAGTGTCCTAAATTCGATTTAAATCATGCACAATGCTGTCTATTGCATGCTACCAACACTTAAACCCAATGTTAACTTATTCTGAGCACAATTTAGACATTTTTGTCTGCAATTTATGCATAAAACACTTCAACCCCGGCTGTCAGAGAGCTCTCAGCCCTCTCTGCCTTGTAGCATCTGGTTCTGATTCTGTTATTTGAAATTGCACTTTTTTTTTGTTTACTCTTGCACACTGTTTGCACAACATACAAACCGCTTTAACATTTGTACATTCTTTACATAGAACATTTTGCATTTTCTATTTTCCTTATTTATTTTATTTACTGCACATTTTTTCTTGTTTATCTCTATATATGGTGGTGGGAACTGCACTGTATGTGCTGTAACAACCTGCATTTCTATTCTATTCTATTCTATTCTATTCTATTCTATTCTATTCTATTCTATTCTATTCTATTATATTCCTCACAAAACAGTTCCCATGTTCTGTCTGCAATTTAGCCAAAATGTCCCCAATTGCCTCCTTGCTGTGACAGAAATACAGAATTTTTGTGTTTTACAGAATCTACTTGTTTCATGTTAAATGAGACACGTACAGTAAAACGACATTATTGAAATATCACAATTTTAGGGTTAGATTTAGCTGTTTTTTTCTGATAGAAACTCACGCCACACTTGATCAGTTCAAGGACCATCAGAAGGTGGAAAATACATAGATTTTTTTGGGGTTTTACATTTGATAAATGGTGCGATTTTGCCTGCAGTTTTGGGGTTTTAGAGGGGGTAAAACAAACTCTTGTAAACTGATATTTTAGGTAAAATTTACACATACAACCTACAAAGTTGCCTCTTAATTCTCTAAACCTCAACTAGATTTGGGACATTTTTATGATCTTGTCACGTTTTTTTTACTGTTGTCTCATTTTTCACTGCAATGTAAAGTCTTGCACCTCTATGGGAACAGCACAATTATGACTAGAAGGAGAGGGAACTCAGAGTCATAAATCATAAAAAAGAAAAATTAAAGTTCAATTACTTTGTTTATTTTAACAAAATGTTGGTGTGTTTTGGAAAATGAGCAAGTATCACAATTTTGCACTTAGATTTAGCTATTTTTCCTGATCTAACCTCATATCACATAGGACCAATTCAAAATCCATGAGAAGGTTGAAAATTTGGCAATTTTTTCTGTTTTTACAGATTCTGCCTCTGATAAATGGTGTGATTTTGGAGATTTTTAGAAAAATAGAGCACCTTTTAAATGCAGCATCACAAATGGGGTCTCACAAACTGACTCTGAGTTCAGTTTACACACAAAACCCACAAAACTGTCCCTTAAAACATTTCTAATGCTACTGAGATCTGTTTGAATGTGTGCTCTTACTTTAGAGCTGTAAAATAAACTTTGATCACAGTTTAGAGACAATAAATATTACAATTTACATTTAAAACAGCAGGATTCTTCCTAGAAAGTGCGACAAGTAAAACAAATCTAAATATGCAATGTGTAGATATTAAATCGCGTCGTGGAGAACTCATCTTCACTCACAGAGCTTTCACTGAACACGACAAGCTAAATTTCCCTCAGGAGTCCCAGTAGTTTGAATGCATTTAAATGAAAACAAAGTTTTCTCCGGCATCTAATCCTGGTCACCTTCAGGCATCTTATTAGCCTCCACACACACATAGACATGAAACATATAATACTCCACAATCTGCTGATTCACCTCAGCAGATTAGGTAAAATCAGGTGCTGATGCTTGAAATGGTGTCTGCAGTTTTCAAAAATCTAAATTTGATGTGATATAACCCATTTTTGCGGCATGTGGACGCAAAGAAGTGACAAAAGATGGTCATTAGGCAAGGTTTGCTTCACACTGATGCAGCTCTCAGAAGGATTAGCATCATATGAGCTACAAATACCTGAAATTAAAAGTTTGTGTTACTGTTGCTTCTCTCACCTTGTTTTTGTGCATTTAACAACTCTTCTTTCTCTTCACAAGAAAAAATAATACGTTTTATTCTTATTAAGCACTAAATACAAATTTGCAATAATAGGTAGAAACAGCGACAGCAGAAAGCTGCCTCCATGTGGTCTATACAGGACATTCTGAACCACCAACATCTTAGATCCAAACAAATGTTCCTCCAACCAACAATGGCCAGCAGCACAGTGTCAGCTCATCCCGGCAGGCCGAGACCCACATTGTAACGTCAGTTGAACTGCTAATAGCTTCGGTCAGCTAACTGGGTTTTTCTGCAAAGTCAAACAAGTTCCGAGCCTGGTTTGATGCTTTTGTCTTGCAGAGGTCTTTAAAATATGGAAAGTCCCTCCAGCTGAATGCTCTGCACTGCCACCTTGCTTTTAAAATGCGGTGTGGGACATCGCTCCCTGCAAACACGAGGACATGCACTGACATGCAGGCACATGGCATGACCGGCTGCCAAAACATACAACACAGGAGCTCAGATTACAACACACACAGTGACTTCATTCTCTACGTCTCCACTAAGCAGCTGAGGGGTTATCTCAGTATTTACTTTATTATCTGATCCTTACAATAATCTGCATCATTGTTTTGTTTTAAGCCACTTGCAGACGACATTTTAAAAACGTGCAACTTTAACTCTGATGCAGCCGCCGCTCTGTTTGCAGTAGGGATACCCGTTAAACCCGTATAATTTGCAACCTCACTAATCAACAATTGATAACATGAAATTAAGTCTGTAGACAACCAAAGTAGCCACCAGCTCTCCTAGAAGAGGAGAACTCTGGCATTAAGTGTCACAGAAGACTTTGTCATGGTGCCCGTTGCTAACCAAACTCCGCCTCCTCGGGTCACTACAGCGTGAAAACATTAGCAAGGCCCACCTCGTGGCGCAAACAATACATTTTCTGACATGCATGTATATTTTTAATCAGATACATTATCAACAGCAATGAATTGAGTAACTGATGATCAATAACACCCTGAGTCTGTAGTCACTCTGTTGTCCAGCAATGTTAGGCAACAGCCAAAGGATAAATGTTGAAAAGCAATCTTGTAAGGAAGAATATGTAAAACATAAGTAAAGGCCTCTTAACAGAACGTTGTGTTGGAGTTTCAATTATTGTAAATTCTAGCAACAAATGTTCCTTATCAGTCTTTAATTACTAATATTGCAGTAATATTCGGCAGTGGCGTCAACCCTCATTACAGATAACCATTTGCTGCTATGTTTTAAATATCGTATATAAAGCTTTAAGAATCTGAATTAAGAAATTCAAAATGCATTCTGGCAGTTCACTCTAAAAAGTAATTCAAGGGACATATTCCTAACAATTAATTAAATGCATAATTGCAAATTTACAAAAAAAAAAAGGCATCTAATTTACTGATTTTGACAAATTATTAAAGTGGCACAAGCATTGTTTTGATGGGTTGGGTTGGCATAGTAATGTTGCATATTGTGTGTAATTTAATCTCAATTTTCTGCCATTTAAAACTAAAACTGTAGAAACTAAAACTGACTTGATAACTTATTTGGGTTAAGGATTTCAAGTTCGCGCCCCTACTGACTAAATGTGTCTAGACGAAATCAGGTGAGTATCAAGTCTTGTCCAAATAAATTTGACTTAAAGTACTGAATTTGAGAATATCTAAAAGGAATTTAAAATAAACAAAACTATAAAGCATTGATTGCAGAGGAAAAACAAATTCCTTTTGCTCAGTGTATCTCGTTGGTTGAACATAAATTCATTAGATGTTGTCTGAAATCAAAAAGATTGACACAGACTGTCTTTTTTTTGTTTGTTGTTGAGCCCAAAAATCTTTTTTTTATAGAGTGTAGCGCTGCATTTATGTTAGCATGCATGAATCTCCACATGCTAAATGGAAACACTGACAGTGAGGTAGACTTTTGGCTTCAATGGGTGTTCCGACATGTTTGTATTTCCGGAACAAATGCAATAATGAGGATCCAAACGCTCACAAATGAAGATGAAAGCCACTGTTTCTTTGGGATCCATAAACTCGGGCAGGTGAAAGCAGGACAGGGTTGCCTCGAGGCCTTTCTGTTCCTCCACATTGTTTCTATTCTCTGCTGCAGAGCGAATCTCCACCCTCAACACAGAATCCCCACACAGAGGACATGGAGATGAAAAGTGGGGAGGAAGAGGAGGAGAGAAACCACAACGCTGTCGGTCTTGCGAGAGGCCGAACGCAGTCGGACATGTTTCACACCAGCTTGTTTGAGCTTCAGAGTTTCCACCTCCACCCAACTTCCAGGTCACACCCAGCAGTTACCCAACACCACCAAACTCCTCTGACTCAAAGCCTGCCTGAGCTCATCTGCAGGTTCCAACCTACACTGGAAAAGTTAGTTCATTAACTCTAATTTTATGCACAATGCAATGCAGCTATTTTACAGATTTTTGTGTTTTGTAAAATTACAGATAGCAACTAGCAAAGTCACTGAAAAAAATATTAATGCACTAGTTAATTATAGTTAATTATAAGCAATTAGGGTAAAACTGTACATAACATGTATGTCAAAAAAATGGTCTTGAAAAATAGCAAATAATGTTTGTAACTGTAATTTTACAGAATTGCAAATATTTAAAAAAAATCTAAGTAAAAATTATTAATTTAATTGTAAAAAAAAATCCTAAATCTGTAAATAACATCCAGATCAAATAATCAGTCTTTTTACTGATTGTAATTTGCTCTTTTACAACAATCTTTTATTATTAGACTACTTTTTTAACATATTTAAATCTGAAAATATATAATGATTTTACAAATATTTACAGTTTATGAAAGAACAAAACAATTAGAAATATTACAAAAAAATGAATAAAAACATTTTGGCTGTGAACACATTTTTTCCTTTTTTCATTCCAGACTGATGATATTTCAGTCTCCTAAAAGCACACATTGTTGGTCTTATGCAACTATACAGGGAAAAGTACATATGATTTTCCTGAATGCAGCCACATGTGGTCTGTTCAGCTCGTGTTCTGCAACTCAGCGTGTCCTTCTCTGATTACTCGATTGCTCTGTAATCCTTTGATCCGCATAAGCCAGAAAATCAAAAAAGTTTTCCCCAAACAGAGCGAAGATAAGCAGAGCAAGAATGCTGTCTGCAACCTTTAAAGCTCCTAATATGATTAGCAAGGCGTGATTTCAAATGTAATTGATTTTTCTTTTTTTTTTTACTTTGAACATTCAGAAATAGAGAAATTAGCTCCATCCATCCAGCCACAGGTCGAATACTGTTTAATACATGGAAGCATTTATTCCAAATAAACTGAAGAACAGCTGACCTCAAACAGCAGAAAAGCAAAAAGAAAACATTAAATTTGACATGTTGCAGTCTTTACATTAGCTACAAAGCTAAAACTGGACTCGTAAACAGCGCTGTGCTCGTGCAGTTGTTATTCTACATTTAGCTAGGAAGCTAATACGCAATGTTGTTCGAAGGAGAAGCCTGTTTTTTTGTGTTTAAAGCGCTTTGTTGCATTCAAAATGGTCGAATCCTACATCGCAGTGGAAACAGAAAAGCTGAAATCCAGCTGAAGTGACACAAACATGAGAGAGGCCTGTTTGCCGGTAAACAAAAAAGAAATCCTTTAAAACTCGTGCCTGCATTAAAGTGTGTTCAACTCTGTACAAAACACGACAACAAGAGCGTCAACCCTTGCTGAACAAAAGAGAAAAGCATTCAGCAGAAGCATGTTTTTGTGAGGGAGGCGGCCGTGCAGTGTTGGTCTGTCTTCAGAAAGATGAAACTGCACCACTACCTCAGGCGTTCTTGGCCTGCTAACTACGAGCTGCTGCCCACACCGACAATCAAGCCTCATTCCAGGCATATTTGCTGAGAAGCCAAGGGCAGCTCCGCCAAAAACTACCATCGCAGCTGGTTTTCCGCCGATGCGATTCATGGCGTAAAACTGCATTCTGTCCAATGTTCGTTTAAATCGACAAAATACTGCCACAACCAAACTCTGGACTCATGGTCAAGTTCATTAAATGTGAGGATTTGCCCCATCTCTCTGTTTCATGTTATAGTAAATGTAGCAACTTTGGGTTTTACCACCAATTTTACTTGCACTTTTTTTTTTTTATTATTTTTGGCATTTTAAGGACTAAATAATTCACCTGTAGCTGCATTTTGGGCTGAACAAGTAATCAAGTTGAATTAGAAACTGTGATTTGAAACAATTAGGATATATTTGCTGCAGTGAGCCGAAGCCACAGTTCAAACCGTCACATCAGACTCTTGTGCGTCATGTTTTAACACTCCATCCCATCTTTTAAATCTTCTACACAGTGAACATTAAACTGAAACTTTACTTTAAAACGTTATATCACAAATCTGATCGCAATAAGTCCCAAAAAATTTTATTTCAATATTTTCCCGAGCTGAGTTTGACAATAAAGCCGTCCATTTACCTTGTATGCAACAAATTACAAATCATTCTCTGATTCTGAAATCCTACAAAGCCAATTTCATAATTCAGAGATTCTATGATTTTCTGAGAATGTAGTTAATGTCAGTATTTATAATGAAACTAACATGATTGTGCTGTCAGATACTGGCCACAGCGCTGCAACAGTTGGGTGGTTAATCAATTAATCAACCTTACTCCCATTTTCTGAAATGATTGGATTTTTTGGTCTGCTGACCTGGGAAAACTGTTTGATGATTTCCCCTTGTGCTCTGTGACCCTGTGACATTTAATTAGGTAATTAATTTCACCAATAATACCACAATAGGATCGTTTAATTATTCATTATTTTTTTTTATATCAACAGTTTCTGCTCATCTGTCTCTGATTTATCTGGAATTTGGAAAGCATCAAATATGTATACTTATTTAAAAAAAAACACCCACAGCCCTTGCTGCATGTCTTCCCTCAGCTCTTCTCCCTCCTTCCCTGCCTGTCTCTACTGCACCTGTCCAATAAAGGCAAAAAGGCCAAAAAAATAATAATAAAAAAAAAACCATGTAAGCTTTTACATATGTATCTTAAATACTTTTCAAGATTTTTTTTAAAATTATTATTATTGCTTGTCAACCCACTTTTAGCACACTCACACTCACATTGAAATTTGAGGCTGTTTGAATGATAACATCTCAGAATTTTTTAAGTTATTTTTATAACCGCTTGAGCAGGTATGACAACCTGTACCACAAAAACAAAAACATTGTTAAACAACCTAATCCAAGTAGGAAAGAGTTCTGGAGTTCCAAACATCACCAAGGAAATAAGATTATTTTTAAAAAAAAAACTTTTTTAAATATATATATATATATATATATATATATATATATATATATATATATATATATATATATATATATATATATATATAAGATTTTCTGAATTTCAGGCTTTTATGTTTAATATTTCCTAAGATATTGCGTTCAAATATATCGTATATTTTCAATGTTGTGAATGAATGTGGTGAAAGTTGGGTGATGGAACACAATGAGCACAGCTGTAAAACAATTTCAGAAAAAACACCAAAACAAGACTGTGAAAAATGTAGTAATATAGAACAGTAAATGTGTTCTCAGAGTCTCATATATATATATATATATATATATATATATATATATATATATATATATATATATATATATATATATATATATATATATATATGTTTGATGCTAACAGGAAACGGTAAGATATGAGATGTACAAATATGTAGCAGGTTATTAATACAAATTTCTTCTTATTTTAGGTTTTGGATGTGATTCAGTTGTGTTTTTTTTGTGTTTGTTTTGTGCATTTTATTTTTGCCTTTATGATACTGAGGCATGTCTGAAAAAAATTCTAAGAAAAAATGAATACAATTTCTAATATTATGATAGAAAAAAAAGCGGAGCAGAAGAACCCAATAATGACAGTTATTTCCGTGCAGAGTTTAGATTCAGCTAAGAGCTGATGACTGAGTCTTTCAGTGAGCTTCTGATTATTGAGCTGTGAGGTTAGTGAGGCAGAGGTGAAGCTGATAAGGTATCTTGAATGACGGACAGGGACAGTCTGAATGTCCTCGGGGGTCGAAGTTCCCTGCTGATTGTTTGACACCGTTATCAGAAGGACACACTAGTCCTTTAGCATCCTTTCACTGGTTTCCCAGTTTGATCAGGCACACAGTGGGCCATCGATCAGCTCAGCTTGATTTCTTTACCCACGCTGCTGAGGGGTTAAAACATCTGTAAACCACAAACGGTCAAACGTGGAACACTGAGGGGCTCTATGCCGCTGTGCTGACGGCAAAGCTTTTCTCATTTTATTATATCTGTTGTTGCTGAGCACCATTTTTCTCAAGGTCTGTGTGATAATGGATGTGTTGATGTGCTGCTCTGCGACGGGAGGGGTCCGCCTGGCCTCCTGCCATCCACTCGACCTCCTACTCCAGCATCGATAACAGAAAATGAGACGGCAGAAATGGAAACCTCCTCGCCACGGAGTCATCAAGTTTTTGCATAAATCTCACAAGTGCGGAAAAGCGTCATTATTACATAAAAGGTTCAAAGTTTAGGAACAACTGCAAAGTCTGACACAGACTGAGTGTTGCTTGTAGATTTGGTCGCTGTGAGTTCAAAGTTTCCAGCTGTTCATCTTTAGAATAATGCTGAAATAAGAGATTTAAACTGCAATAACAAATCAAGAATTAAGATTACGGGAAAAGTACATGAAATATGGTGAAATGCTAATAAATTTGCCAGTGAGTCAAAGTTAATGGAAGTTTTTGCTATTTTCATAAGTTACTTTTAGGAAATCTGCTTTTTCTTTCAAAAAAATGCAAACCTGTGTATTTAGGGGATATATGATTTGAAAATTGGAATAATAATGACAAAAACTTACTCTGTATATTATTGGCGGCATGTAAAATGATTTAAAATAGAACCACTCACCTTGGAGGAATGGACTGACATTGTACATGAGGTTTGCATTATGGAAAAGTTGACATTTTCCCTAAGAGTGCAAAAACTTTGACCAGATCTGGACTAAACAGCTGAGTATGTAAAACCAGTGAGGTCTGATTTTACTTGAACTTCCTGTATTTAGATGGAACTGGTTCTCTTCATCTAGTTTTCTTTTGTTTTTCTATTGAGTGACGTGAAAAGATAATTAGAAAGAGTAAGCAGTCCGGTTCTACTGTTCTTATGCAATAACAAAAAGGTGATTTTTAAAATGAAAATATTGGACAAGAGATAAGGTGTTTAATGTTGTAAATAATGTTGACGACTCTGGGTCGTCCTGGTCCAGACTGGTGCAGAGTTCCTCCTGTTCCCCTTTGATCTTTAATGTTGTACTACTTCGTAATAACTTGGTTTATTAATTCAAATAAAAAGATTTTTTTCCAGAAAAGTGCAACTCTAAACTGCAAATCTAACCAGATTGTTGATTTTCTAATTGCAGTCAAGCATAACTATCTATCATCAAAGGATATTCCTACTAGATAATCAATTAAAACAACTTCAAGCCCTTAATATTCCACAGTCTGAACACGTAAAAATATGTGACCATTTGGCCTTATATGGAACAGAAAATGTGTATATTAGTTCCACTTCAAGTATTATATGATTTCACAAAGCTTGAAAAACAGAAACCGAGCAGCAGTACCTTAAAGAACCAAAGTTTTTTAGGAATTCAAGGTGCTCTTATAGATTATCTGCCACCTCGGGCCAAAAGAACTAATTTGCAGACTTGGCAACGGCTCTCTCAGGTATACACTACGTCCTTTGTCTACACGCCCATTGGCCATTCTTAGCATGCCAGGGAACTCGTAATGTTGGCTGGCGGAGTTTGCCACGTCATTACGAGAGAACACGTCGACGGGGAGAGAATGGCAGCTATGTGGAAGGTGTCTGCCTCCACCTACCACTCTTTGTTGTAGCCTGACTGCACAGTGATGGGCGGCCACACCAAACACCGCCGGAACGAACGCAGAAAGTGAAAATTAGAACAGGTTTGATGACTCCTCTGCCAACTTCAGGAGCCCCGACGGCCTCGGATGGCACATGAGAGCGACCCACCAAGGGCCTCAGCTCCTTTTGAAGCGTTAACGGGATTTAGATGAGTCTGATTAAATCCTGGAACTGGTGCTGAACTTGTAGGCCATCAACAATAGTGCAGAATGCATGACCTTTCCTGCGGCTATTTATGATAACCTCATTAACAAGCAGCAAAGTTTGTTTGTTGGAATATCAAATGTCAGACACGTTGCTGTGTTTTTGCCTGGCTGCCGTTGTCATCCTCCAGTGGACCCTCGGAGAAATACCTCCCAGAAGATTATTAAAACCAACGAAAACACATATTATGTGCACATCTTGTTTTACATTTAGGTCAGGATGGTTTCTAACTTGAAAATCCTGATTTAACTGTCTGGCAACCATGGTGATCAATGTTAAAAAATGATTTGGTTAAAAAAAAAAAAGGAATGACACATGAACCTATTCTAACTTAAGCAAAGATTTGCTTAATTAATTAATCACAGTAAGATCCTATCTCATACTCGTCGCATCTTAAAACTTTACATAGCGCCTGGGGCCAATAAAGACCCGGCAGGTGTGAATTGATGCTCTTTTTCAGTCAATAAAATGTTTGGGAGCTGTAATTTAGGGTGCAGACCACATACTGTATAGAAAAGATGGATGTAGCGACCTTGACGTTTGTGGATGACTGTTCTGAAGCCTCATGTTTGGTGTTTTCCTCTTTTGAAACATGGACATGATGAGGAAGCGACAGTAGCGACTTGTCATGTATAAGGTAGTCCTGTCCTGAAACATATCCTGAATTATTATCTATCTTATTTGAAATGGGACCATAATTTGCAAAATGGACATCACTCTGTGTTCTGCAAGTCTTTAGTGATTGAGACCATGAAGTCATTACGAAAATGTTCACTGAGGGAACGGATCAAGCAAAAAGTAGGGTCATTTAATTATAGACTTCTATGCAATCTGATTTCTTTTTGCAACCAGAGGAGTCGCCCCCTGTTGGTCACTTTTCAGACCCGGAAGCTACTTCATTGAAACACAGATAGTTAAGTCAAATTCAGAGAATCTTTTAGAGACAACTTACAAACTCATATTTCTGGTCCCTCTGGACAATATATCTATCAATATATCATTATAACAATATATATAACAATATAACAATATATCATTTTCTCCGAGCTGAACTGCAGTAACGACCACATGAGAAAATGAGATCAAACGCCGTAAGTCTCAAAAAATGTCACTAGCAAGTCTGGTTTCCACTTCACGTGCGATGGGAAAAGTTAACCTCCACCACAAATTACTGGGTGCTCATCTGGTCCTTTAATTTGATCCGACACGCAAAAGTGGGAGTATGTAATGTTTTTCTGTGACAGAAGATGAAGATTAAGTTTCCTGAAGACTCTTGTTAAAGTGTTCTGGGGAAAGACACTGCAGGGAACCATAGGGAAGAGCTGGTCAGGAAATCTCTATCAGGTTGTTTGGTAGGTAACCAGTCAATGCTGACATCCTATGTTAACTGGGAGAACACCCAATGGAATATTTGACTTGGACTCAAAATACGAAGCAAAGATGCTAGGATGGTGATAACAGCAGGGATGGATTAATGCTGGAGGACTCACCCATGGTGGCAGCTCAGTGGTCGGCACACTTTGCCTCACTGCTTTCTCCTCATGCTCCAGGAATGCTAAGGCTCGGTTTATCCTGTAGTCCTTAGTGCCGTGGTTCTTCCTCCAGTAGAACAGCATGGCGAGTCCAATCAGAACCCAGCTGAAGCTGAACTCAAAGTATCCCAAGACGTAGATGGGGAAGATGATGGCAAACGTCTTGGCAAATTTAATCCACATTTGAGTGACGTCCGTCAGTGAGGACTGCTGCTCTTCGTCCAGCTCCTCTGGGGACAGAGGTGGGCCCGTGGTAGACCCCACCGGGTTGCTGGGCGCCGAGATGGGTCCGTTGGCCCTGACGCCTGGTCCCGCCGAACCCTCCATCCTGTTACTCATTTCCCCCCTGGAAAGACATTTTTCCACAGTCACTTAATGCAGATGTCACACACAGAGGCTGATGAGGCTGCAAGTGTTTCGTCACAACAAAGCAGAGGCCCCAAGGATGCAAGATTTCTATCTCTACAAGTAACTATAACACAGACTGACTGTAGTTTTACCCGTGGGAACACATCAACATGTCGCTTGAAAGTGTCACAAGAAGCTAAATAATCAACCCCACACACCTCAATACTCTACGGAGTACAAGTGATTTAATTAGAGCTGGACTTGAAAAGAAATGCAATGTCATGAGAAATATATATTGTTTCCCTTCCTGTGACACAAAGAACTCAATAACAAAGATCAAACTAAAGCTACTATAACTATCTACAACTATATCTACAAGTTAGTACAATTTAGGTTTATTAACGATGCCGAAAAATTTTGAAGTGGACAAAACAAGTGTATGTAACTGAAAATCTTAAATTTCTAATTTATCCAAAGTACTGGTAAATCAAAAAAGAGCAATTCTGTAGTAACAGGTTCATTCTAAAGTCTCCATATTATAACTAACCTTCAACAAGTAGGTAGTAAAAAGGTGTTATGCAGATACAACAAAGCTGCAATTAGACCAAACATGACATCTTTATTTCATCTGTGAAATACATAACTGTTTTTTTCCGCAGCCTACACTGAATCATACAGGCTGAAGGCTGATACGTGTCGGTCCAATACGTCTTACGAATCCCCTTTGGAAAAATGTCCACTTTTAATTATCTGTACTTCTGACACAGAAAATGCCGAAAAAAATCGAGTTAAAAACTTAATGGTAAACGATTAGATGCACTCTTTAATTCGGCATACTTTTACTATACCGATGTGCACTTTTAAAGAAGTATTTCAACTTTGAAAAGTGCCTTATCCTGATTTTCCGCTGCCAAAACACACTGCCGTGGATGGCGACGACAAGCGGGAAGCGGTTCCGAAACTAGAGATTTTACTGACATAACAGTAGTTTTACTTGACTGTATGTAGGCGGAATAAAAGATCCCCTTCTACTGCAGCTGGAATATATTTAAAATGCCGGTTGGGATGCGTGTAAATGTACGGTTGAGCAGAGCAACTCTTATTTGGAGGATTTTTTGAACGGAGTCCGTCGTGACGCCACAAAGTGACACGTATTAGGGCTACTGCGTACACCAAACAACACAGAGCAAAAAAAAAACAACTACTTCTTCTTCTTCGCTTACCGTCAAACCGGCAGCACGCTCACCGGTATCCGTCTGCGACATTCGCTCTTCCCTGGAAAATAAAGTAAAATTCACTCCGCCGGTCCGCTCCACTGCATGCCGACCGCAGAAACTCCGACAGCCCTCTACTCTGCTCGGTTCGTCCGACCAGCCCGTCTCGGCGAGCCCGCAGGAAACTGTCATCGCGGGAAAGAGGTCAGCCTCCGCCGGGGAGGGAGCTTCAAAGCACGGACACGGCAGCGGGCCCGGGCGCCACCTGGCGGCCCGAAGAAACGACCACGGACAGTGAGTGAAAATAAGTAAGCATATATATATATATATATATATATATATATATATATATATATATATATATATATATATATATATATATATATATATATATATATATATATATATATATATATATATGTATGTATGTATGTTGTCATTGGGTGTGAAGTGGATTTATTTACAACAAAACTGTGTAATTCAAAATAAATGAATAAATAAAAAAGATCTTGCTGAGCAGCAGCTTTCTGAACAGGAGGGGAACTTTAGTCTGGAGCAGGAGGTCCCAGAATGACAACAGATTAAAGAAGAACAGGAGAACTCTGCACCAGTGTGGACCAGGACAACCCAGAGTCTGCAAAGATCAAAGAGGAACAGGAGAAACTCTGCACCACTCTGGACCGGGACGACCCAGAGTCTGCACAGATTAAAGAGGAACAGGAGAACTCTGTATCAGTCAGGAGGAAGAGTAGCTTGCACTGTAGCAGGAGAGTGATGCCTTTATGGGGATACCAACTGATACCGAGGAAAGTGACCATAGTGAACTAGAACCAAACAGTCACCAGATCCTCTCCCATAACTCTCCTGTATCTGAGAGCTAAGATCAGGGAGAGTAAGCATGTAGACACAACCAGAGTTGCAGAGCTGAACACGAAGAGATGCCACACAAACAGCAGTCACAGTAATAATGAAGACAGTTCTTCCATGCCAGAGACTCATTGTGATACGGACACAGGTAAAAACCCTGCAATATGTGATGTTTTTGGAAAAAACTTTAAGAATAAGCTACAAATGGGGTGTCCGTATGGCTCAATGGGTTGAGTGGGCGACCCATGTACAGGGGCCGGTTCCCGACCCAGCAGCCCAGGTTCGATTCCTGTCCACCCTTTGTTGCATGTCCCCCCCCCACTCTTCTTCCTCCTTTCCTGTCCATCTCCACCGCACCTATCAATAAAGGCAAAAAAAAAACTTTGAAAAAAATAGAATAAGCTACAAATGAAGAGACATCACAGAATCCACACATGTGAAGACATATGTTTGCAACACATGCAAGAAAGGCTTTAGCTTTAGCTCTCAGCTAAAAATTCACATGATGATTCACAAAGGTGAGAGACTGTATTCTTGTGAAACGTGAAAAAAGTTCCATTCGTCATGATCATTTGTTGGGTGACATGAGGACTCACACAGGTGAGAAGCCATTTTCATGGGAAATGTGTGGGAAAAGTTTAACTAAGAATAGTAAATTGACTGTTCATGTAAGACTGCACATAGGAGAAGCCTTATCGCTGCAACACATGTGGGGAAAGATTTAAAGATGCATCACGACTGAAAAATCACATGAGGATTCACACAGGTGAGAAACCGTTTTGTTGCCCAGCATGCGGGAAAAGTTTCTGTCAGTGTGGTAATTTGTTGTACCACTTAAGAATTCCCTCAGGTGAGAAGCCATATGGTACAAGTTTCAGTATAAAGAGTAGTTTGATTTCACACCTAAGAACTCATACAGGTGAGATGCCATTTTCTTGTAAAATGTGTGGGGAAAGTTTCACCACAAGGGAACCCACACAGGCGAGAACTCCTATTTCTGCAAAACATGTGGAAAACATTTCACTCAACATACTCATTTATTGTACCACATGAGACCTCGCACGGGTGAGTAGCTATCTTCTTGTGAATCATGGTGGATAAGTTTCAGTTTAAGTAGGAATTTGACTGTCAACTAGAGGTGTGTGGAAAGATTTAAATACGCATCAACATTTCGAAGTGACTTCAGTACTCACACAGATGAGAAGCCATAGTCCAGAAATGTGTGTTGCAAACCCAGTTTGGAAGAACCTGTAATATTCCTTCAGGTTAAAAGTATATCTTTCAGGTTTTATTGATCATGTGAGTTTATTACGTGTCACACTGTGAGAGGTCGGTCTAATAAAATCTGAGTTCCATCTGTGTTAGACTGAACAATCAATCTGAGCTGTAAAACTATCCAGTGGATATGTGGTGACTCTTACAAAAGCACAATGAATTTGCAACAGGAAGGCACCGTGTTACCTCATTATTTTTTGTGGACATTGTCCTGATTGATTTATTGTTGATTTTATTGTTTCCCCAAGCAGTGGAAAACGTACAAACTACCCAACAGTAAGGCCTAAAATCTATTTCATCTTTACCAGTTGCAAGTCATCGATGCATTAACTATATTTCAATAGCATTCATTATTCTGGAATGTTTCATTCTACATAATGCATATTTTTACTTCCGGTATTTAAGTATATTTTGGTATTCGTGCTTTTGTGCTTAAGAAAACTTTGAATGCGAGATCCTTACTAACTGAATATTTCTACACTGTGGTATTGGCACAATCCAACTACGTATCAGTGACAAAAAAAAACAAAAAAACGACGTCTAGTCAAACTATCAGTAAATGCGTGAATTAGGTAAAAATCTAAATAAATTTGAAAATAATTCCACTTTGACCAGCTGTTACTTCAATGCGGAACTAAAATTAACTCAGCGTTTCTCCCGGAAGTTCCGGGCCGGAACTTCACAAGGTGACTACCGACGGATGTAACTAATGAGAAGACGCCAGCAACGTTATCTTCACGGATGTTTTTAATAATTGTAATGGTGTTTAAATAACATGTCATCAACTGAAGTAGCGATGAATTCAGTCCAGAATCTGAGAGAGTTGATCAACCAGCGACTAACTGCTGCTGCTGAAGAAATATTCACAGAGTTTGAGAAAACCATCGTCCAGTACGAGGAGGAGATCGATCGTCAGCGCAGACTGCTGGATAACATCTGGAAACCACAGATAACACAACACACAGCAGGTTTGTAGAAATGTGATGGTCTGGGTGCAGAAGACGGGAGAGAAACAGAACTTTTATGCTGCTGTCGTCCAGAAACATGACATGGAACTGGGAGCTACCGGAGCCATCAAACACTAGCAAGCTAACGGGCTAACTAGCAAGCTAACGCTGCCTGACAGCTGACGGGCTAACGAGCCTCAGTTGGGTCCGTTGAGCTAACACACATGAACTCACTGAGCTCTCTAACTCTGCTTTCAGGCTTTGCTGTTATTAAAAAAAATCAAATGTAGGAAATCGCCTTGTTTTGTTGGACTTCATGAAGCAGCAGCAGGATCTAAACTGTCTCCGCATTGTTTACTGTTTACTCAGGCCTGTACTGCACATCAGGATTTAAGGTATAAGCCAAGTAACTTCAGGTTTACCTCTGGATTTCCAGGACTGGTTCATTTGTTACTGATTGCATCTCCATTGTAACTTTTGCTGACAAACCCCTTGTTCAAAATAACAGATCCATGTATATAAAAACACCACATTTTATGGAGGATCATGTGGAGCTCATTGTGCAGCTCATGAGATGAGACCTTAGAATTCTTTTAAAAAGCGATAGAATCCTAAAACAGAAACTGATTTAAACACTAAAGCCTTACAGCTTTTTAACCTTCTAAGATTTGCAGCAAGTCTACTTATGGGTTTGAATGATATGTTACTATTTGTTCTTTACTTGCTCCCAAGACTGTTTAACATCACCAAACCGCTAAAAGAATAAAGCTAAAGCTGTCTGAAGCGGCATAAGAAAGTTAGAGTTGTCAAGTTTTGCTGCTTAAATCCTATCATGTAGTGTTAGAGTGAAATCGTGGGTCAACTGCTGCAAGAAAGGAACTTATCACTTAAATAAAAATAACAAAATAAGGCAGCAGACAATCGGCCAAATAATGAACTCACAGTTTATTATTTTCAGTTTATTGGCTACAGCAGGTACTTTTTTGGGTCTGTGCAAAGTCTGTTTTTCAGACAAGCAATGGCAGGAATATCAATGTTTCCTAAACCATCACTTAAAAATAACTACAAATCAGAATAATTTTAATTTTAAAAATAAGTGGCCCACTGCTGTGTATTTTAGTGTTAATCACCTTATTTTTATTAACTGATCATTATTAAATCTTGTTTAAACGGCAGCCAGCAGCTGTTTTGTTACTACCTTAGCTCTTTTTAGACAGTGGGGTTGTAGCACGTAGTGTCATCCGAATTGAACAGATATTACCTAAATGAAATACAGCAAAAACAGAAATCTTGCTGTTATGTCGTTGTTTTGATATTTCAAATGGAGGTTATTGGAATTTCAGGTTATATTTTTTTTAAAAATTGCAAAATTCAATTGCAATATCTCTTTCCAGATTTAATTTTTTTGTTAATCCAGCAAGTCTGCATCTATAATATACAGTGTATAGAGTTTTAACTTGAACTACTATATTTAGTCTACTATATTAATTATCTCATTGGACTTGGGAACAGCTCAGGATCCCCCAGGAGGATGTGGAAAACATTGCTGACGTCTGGAATGCCTGCTTAAAATCCTGTAAACCGATTATGGCTAAGAGGAAGATGATTGAATGGATGTGTGTTTTTCTGTCGTCACATTAGTAACACTTACCTTATGTCCCCTTGTCCCTCCAGACCTCCCACAGCAACATGTTTGTAAGCAGGAGGAGGTCCTTGTTGACCAGGAGAGGAACTCCAGTCTGGACCAGGAAGACCCAGAGCCTCCACAGATTAAAGAGGAACAGGAGAATCTCTGCCATGGTCAGGAGCTTGTACTGAGACAGAAGACTGATATGCTAGTTCAGTTTAAGTCCAAATGTGAAGAATTCTCCAGAGAAATATTCAAAATCTTTGAAAAAACACTCATCCAGTGTGAGAAACAGATCGATTGTCAGTGCAGACTGCTGGAAATCATCAGGAAACCTGAAATAAAGTTGTATACAATAGGTGTGTAAAACTACATTACAGTGTTTTTTTAGGTTAAGAGATGTTTGGAAAATTAAATTTAAACATATTCTTTCAGATGTGTGTTTTCCTATTACCACATTAGTAACATTTTTCTTTTCTCTCTTTTCCCCTGCAGACCTTCCCAAGCAATATTTCTGTAAGGAGGAGGAGTTTCTCGCTGACCAGCAGCTCTGTAACCAGAAAATGAACTCATATCTGGACCAGAATGACCCAGAGCGTCCACAGATTAAAGAGGAACAGGAGGAACTCTGCTCCAGCCTGCACCAGGAGAACCAAGAACCTCTGCAGATCAAAGAGGAACAGGAAGAACTCTGTACCACTCTGTACCGGAAAGACCCAGCGTTTCTGCAGATCAAAGGGGAACAGGAGGAACTCTGCCCCAGTCAGAACCAGGAGGACCCAGATTCTCCCCAGATGAAAGGAGAACAGGAAGAACTCTGCATCAGTCATGAAGGGGGGCAACTTGTGCTGAAGGAGGAGACTAATACCATTATGGTGATTTCTACTTATGAGGACAGTGACCACAGTGAACCAGAACCAAACTGTGACTACCTCCTCTCTCAGAATTCTCTTGTAGCCAAGAGCACATGTCAGGGAGGAAGCAAGTATGTAGACTCAGAATCAATGAGTAATGCAGAACTGAAGCTAAAGAAGAGTCATCATTCTGAAAGCAGTCACGGTAACAATGAAGATGGTTCTTCCATGCCAGAAGCTTATTGTTATACAGACACCAGTAAAAACCCTGCAATATGTGATGTTTGTGGAAAAACCTTTAAGAATAAGCAACAAATGAAGAGACATCACAGAATCCACACACGTGTGAAACCACATGTTTGCGAAACATGTGGAAAAAGTTTTAGCTTTAGCTCTCGGCTGAAAGTCCACATGATAATTCACACAGGTGAGAAACAGTATTCTTGTGAAACATGCGACAAAAGTTTCAGTCGTCGTGATCATTTGTTGGGCCATATGAGAACTCACACAGGCGAGAAGCCGTATTCATGTGAAATGTGTGGGAAAAGTTTCATTGATAATAGTAATTTGACTGTCCACATGAGATCGCACACTGGTGAGAAGCCCTATCCCTGCAACACATGTGGGGAAAGATTTAAAGACGCATCAGGACTGAAAAGTCACATGAGAATTCACACAGGTGAGAAACCATATTGTTGCCAAACTTGTGGGAAAACTTTCTGCCAGCGTGGTAATTTATTGTACCACTTAAGAACTCATTCAGGCGAGAAGCCGTATTCTTGTCAAACATGTGGTAAAAGTTTCAGTTTAAATAGTAGTCTAACTGCCCACTTGAGAACTCACACAGGTGAAAAGCCATATTCTTGTGAAACTTGTGGGAAAAGTTTCAGTGTAAGCAGTGGCTTGACAGCCCACTTGAGAATTCACACAGGAGAGAAACCATATTCTTGTCAAACTTGTGGGAAAAAATTCACTCACTATGGTAGTTTGTTGCACCACTTAAGAACTCACACAGGGGAGAGGCCATATTCTTGTGAAACGTGTGGAAAAAGTTTTACTCAGCGTGTTCATTTGTTACATCATGAGAGAACCCACACGGGTGAGAAGCCGTATTCTTGTGAAACGTGTGGAAAACGTTTCACTCAACGTACTCATTTGTTGTACCACATGAGAACTCGCACAGGTGAATAGCTTTAATGTTGTGAAACTTTTAAAAGTTTTAATCTATGTAAGAATTTGATTGCCCATTCAAGAAGCCTCGCAGGTCGGAACCCCTGTGGTGGCTCTATCAAAAGCAGAGTAAATTTGCAAACGAGACAATTTGAAATGTTTCATACTTAGGACGAAATTCTTAATAATTTTATGTTGATTATCAATCTCTGTTTTACTTGACAGGACACGGCGATGATGCTACCTGATTTAATGTAATAAACAGAAGTATCAATCTAATTTAATTTTTTTTTTCAATGAAGTATGTTGGAAAATGTCATGTTAAGTCAATATTTAAATTAGTTGCAGTCCTGTTCGAGTTAAAATCCATATTCTTGTGGTGGTTCTTTGTACATTTTTTTGTATAAAGAAAAGAAAAATGTTACCTTTGCAGGAACAATTGGAAGCAGCAGTCATGAATGGACTAACAAACTGTGTTTGGAACGAACATTACATCTTTTTGCAAAGAACTGCAAAGACATTTATAGGGATTCATATCCAATAGAAATTCTGCTTTTTTTTTTTTTTAAAGATAGTATAAATTATTATTATTTTTAAATCAACATGTAGCAACTTCAATTCGCTTCAGTTGTTCAGGTCAGACAAGACTTGCAACATATTTGAAGTTTTATTTTGTGAGTACTGCACTAATGACATGTAATCCAGATCTATATATATATGTGTGTGTGTGTGTGTATTTATTTATTTGTGTGTGTCCGTTCTGTTATTTTTCTCTCTGATATGCAGATGATGACTGATACACGACTTCTACAGCACTGTTTGCATGTGTGCTGAAATTTTAACTCCAAAATTAAAATCATTACCATTACTTGTTTTTGTCATCACTTATATGTCTGTTATGAAATTAAACATGTTCATGAAAAGTGAAATTGCATTTGGTTTTGTATTGGTCAAAGTGACAATATTGAATACTTCTAAATGACAGAAACGTATTGTGGTATCATCTGATCATCGCTCTGCAAATATTTATTCTTTGAATTGTCGCCATGAACAATTGAAAAACAGATGTCATGATGAATATCAGCATAGTAAAATTTATTCACAGATATGATGATTTTAGCCACATTTCCCTGAAACCCTGTGTCAACCTTGCGTTATACTGAGAAGCTAAAGCAGTTAGCATCGAAACAACAGCTGTAAATCCAGCAGGAGGCAGACTGAGATCTCCGGATGTTAACTTTTTAAAAATTAGACTGTCTTATTAAAAAAGCAACTGATATTTAACATTATGAAGGTCTATGCACTTGTTTTGAAAAAGATATCATCTTGCTGTCTTTTATTTTGTCAATACTTTATATTTCCACATTCATTTTTGATGGCAGACTCAACCTCTTCAGTATGGAAGGATACCAGGGTTACACAAAGCTCTGCAAAAAAGGTCTGTCATTCTTTAGAGGCAGTTTCAGTTCAGCTGATTCTTTCCTGGGGGGATTGCGTTGCTCTACATCTGTCTTTAAAATACACAGAAGGTATTATTATTGTTGGCAATTTTGCTACACTTTTCTGTCTCTTCTGATTTGTGTTTGTTTCAAATCTCTTCTTGGTCATTTTGCGTCTTGTGGTAGTTTTTCGTCTCTCTGTTATGTTGGGTGCCTTTTTGGTGACATTTCATCTCGTGGTCAAAGTCTTTTTTTTAATGAAAACATTTAAAACAATAGGAGCTGACCCAAAGTTCTTCACAACTAAAATAGCAGATGAATCTAAAAAAACTATTTAAAATAATAATTAAAAGTTTCAGCACAAGAAGAAATTAAGTCATGATGTCAAGTTCTACCTGTATCTGAGATAAAGTGAGTCTTCAGCAATTACTTCTTACAAGACAAGCACTTGTACAGTTATAATACTTCAGTTAATACTTAGTTGCAGTAGTGGTTATAAATGGAAAGCATTATGATGATGTGATGTGTGTTTTCAGCCACTAGAGGGCAGCAGTGTAACACTGATAATCCTGATGCAGCATCGCATGCAGACACTTATTCATAGACACATGTTGCAACATGCGGATCAGGCCTAACACTATGGTCACCTGCTTAATACTGTGTTGGTTCCCTTATGTCATCAAAAATGCTCTGAACCACTGGGCCTGGACCAGAGGATGTCTCAGGGTGTTCTATGAGGCCTGGACCAGAGGACGTCTCAGGGTGTTCTTTGAGGTCTGGACCAGGAAGTGGGCGCCGGATCATTTGAGTACTCTGGGTTGTGCAGTGGTGAATCAAACTTGTTCCATTGCATCCTGTTGATACTTGATCAGAATGCGGTCCAGGAAGTTTGGAGGTCAAATCAATATCTTGGGCAACTGTCATATTCCTGAAGATGTTCCTGATTATTTGATGTTTTTGAGATGTGGTGGGGTGCGTTTTCCTGCAAGGGTAGACCAGTGACATTTAGGATTTCCATTTGCATGAAGGAGTGTACTTGTTCTGGGACAACGTTTATTTAGGTATCTAAGTCTCATCAACACGGATGGCAAAATCAAAGGTTTTCCAGCAGAACACCACATAATACCAATGTAATCAATGTTACTCACTTCACCTATCAGTGGTCATAATGTTGTGGCTGATTGCTGTATGACTGCTGGATGATGACATTAAAAATGTTAATAAAAGCTCAGGAGTTTAAAGTAGCAGAATATTCAGATGAATGAAATACAGTTGTGCTCATAAGTTTACATACCCTGGCAGAATTTGTGGGGTTTTTTTGGCCATTTTTCAGAGAATACAAGTGATAAGAGAAAAACTCATTTTTTCCACTCATGGTTAGTGGTTGGGTGAAGCCATTTATTCTCAACTGTGTTACTCTTTTTAATCATAATGACAACAGAAACTACCCAAATGACCCTGATCAAAGGTTTATATACCCTGGTGATTCTGGCCTGATAACATGCACACAAGTTGACACAAATAGGTTTGAATGGCTACTCAAGGTAACCATCCTCACCTGTGATCTGCTTGCTTGTAATCAGTGTGTATAAAAGCTCAGTAAGTTTCTGGGCTTCTGTCAGACCCCAGCATCTTTCATCCAGTGCTGCACTGACGTTTCTATATTCTGAGTCATGGGGAAAGCAAAAGAACTGTCAAAGGATCTGTGTTAAAAGGTAATTGAACTGTAGAAAACAGGAAAGGGATATAAAAAGTTATCCAAGGAATTGAGAATGCCAATCAGCAGTGTTCAAACTCTAACGAAGAAGTGCAAAATGAGGGATTCTGTTGAAACCAAACCACGGTCAGATAGACCAACAAACATTTCGGTCTCAACTGCCAGGAAAATTGTTTGGAACGCAACGAAAAACTCACAAATAATATCAGCTGAAATACAGGATGGTGCGTCTGTTTCAAGATGCACAATAAGGAGGCACTTGAGCAAAAATGGGCTCCATGGTCGCTTCACCAGAAGAAAGCCTTTTCTACACAAATGCCACAAAGCATCCCGCTTATAATATGCTAAACGGCACAGAGATAATTCTCAAAACTTCTGGAACAGAGTCGTTTGGAGTGATGAGACCAAAATTTTTACTTTTTGGCCACAACCATAAACGTTACATTTGGAGAGGAGTCAGCAAGGCTTATGATGAACGGTGCACCATTCCTACTGTGAAACACGGAGGTGGATCGCTGGTGTTTTGGGGATGTGTGACCCACAAAGGCACAGGAAACTTTATCAAAGTTGAATGCAAGATGAATGTAGCATGTTATCAGAAAATACTGGAGGAAAACTTGCACTCATCAGCCCGGAAGCTGCACATGGGACATACTTGGATGTTTCATCATGACAACGAGCAAAGCACAAGGCCAAGTCTACCTGTCAGTGGCTACAACAGAATAAAGTAAAGGTTCTGGAGTGACCATCTCAGTCTCCTGACCTCAATATCATTGAGCCACTCTGGGGAGATCTCAAACATGCAGTTCATGCAAGGCAGCCTAGGAATTCACAGGAACTGGAGGATTTTTGCCAAGAAGAATGGGCAGCTTTACCATCTGACAAAATAAAGACCCTCATCTACAACTACTACAAAAGACTTCAAGCTGTCATTGATGTTAAAGGGGGCAATACATGGTATTAAGAACTGGGGTATGTACATTTTTGATCAGGGTCATTTGGATAGTTTCTGTTGTCAATATGATTAAAAAGAGTAAACACAGTTGTTTGATTATAAATGGCTTCACCCAACTACTTACCATGAGTGAAAGAAAAGTTTTCACGTTATCACTCATATTCCCTGAAAATGGCCAAGAAATCATAAATTCTGCCAGGGAGCAGTATGAAAAATAGGTAAAACATTTATGTTACCTGGCATGTTCTTAGCTAAATGCTCCTGTAGATTACAGTTTAAAATACAGAGATTATTGGTGGTTTTGTGACAGTATACATTGTAAGAAAATGTATTTTAACCGATCACTGAGGCATTAGCAAACTGCAGATTGGCCAGAATTAATGTATTAAAACAAGGAAACAAAAATGGAATATGTAATATGACAATAAAAATTGAGATGCCTCTCACAGGAACATCCAGCTGCTTGGAGATGGTCTTATAGCCTTTACCTTTAACATGCTGGTCTATAGGGGGCGTCCGTATAGCTCAACGCGTTAAGCGGCGACCCATGTACAAGGGCTGGTCCCCGACGCAGCTGGCCCGGGTTCGATTCCCGCTCGCGGCCCTTTGCTGCATGTCTTCCCCCGACTCCTCTCCCCTGTTTCCTGTCTCTCTCTCACTGTGCCTATCTAATTAAAAAAAAAAGGCCAAAAAAATATTTAAAAAAAAAAAAAAAACATGCTGGTCTATAATTTTCTTTCTAATCTCCTGAGACAACTCTCTCCTTGGCTTCCTCTGGTCCATGTTTAGTGTGCTACACACCATGTCACCAAACAGCACAGTGACTACTTGTAACCCTATAAATAGGCCGACTGACTGATTACAAGTTTGTAGACACCTGTGATGCTAATTAGAGGACACACCTTGATTGAACATGTCCCTATGGTCACATTATTTTCAGTCTTTTCTAGGGGTACTATCATTTTTGTCCAGGCCTCTTTCATGAGTTTATTTTTTAAAATAATTCTGTTGAACCACGGTTCAAAAGCAATGTCTGATTTTCATTGGTTCATTTTCATAGAATTTTTATTTATTATTACTTTTGTCAGATTCAAATTATTTCTGTGACCATTGTGAGTTTTTCTTTCATTAACAGAGGGGTACCAACAATTTTGTCCACGTGTGTATCTAAGTACCCCATCCTCTAATGATATGTAAATTCTTATTATTAGTTAAATTATTGTCATTATTTCAGCACAAAGGGAAGCAATTATACAACCAAACTTCATACTCGATTTTAAAATCTAGTTCAACTGCTACAATTTCTAAAAATAGCAAATCTATATGAATGAATGTTGTCTGTTATAATTCAGCAGAAAGAAATACAAAGAATCATGCCAAAAAATACAGAGAGTTCTGGGACAGGGTTTGACATGTTATAAATCTATTAAATTAAAGAAAGTCAGAGTTGAGGAGTTGTGTGGATTTGTAGTTTTCTATTCTGGTCCCAACAACAGATAACAGTCTGTGTCTCTAAATTGTCCACCAACCTGAATGTGTTTGTGGGAACATGAATGTTTTCAGTCTTTCTGCATGATGTGAAGCAGATTTAGTGGATCTGCCGTCAGCTTTAAATCCAGAGCATGAAAGCACACAGCAGCTTGAGCTGAGCTGTCAGTCAGCAGCAGCAGCAGCTTATCTGTGGGCCGCTAACAGGGGCTGATGGGAGCTTTGAGGACCTGATAGAAAGCACGTGGCCCGGTCTGCTCTCACAGCTCGTCCCGGTTTGGCCTCAGCTGCATCAGAGCTCCACTTGTGCTCAGCTTCTCCAGAGGAAACACCACTGCACAAGATGCTTCTCCTCCCAGCTGCTGCTCTGTGCTGTCTGTGTTCAGGTGAGTGTTTCCAGCCAATCAGGAGGCGGCAAAGTCCACCTGGAACAAACGCTGTCACACTGACCTTCATCTACCTGTGTGTGTCTCTGCAGGGCTGGTTGCCATGGCAGCACAGCTGATTCAGGACGATCTGACTTTGACCAGGAGAGTCGGAGAATCAGCCTCCTTCAGCTGTAAGACTGATCAGTGTGGAACTTATGTCTTCTGGTACCAGAAGAAAGAATCAGAAACATTCAGAGTGATTCTTAGGATTGATAGGACTAATGGTCAAATATATTCAGGTTACAATCATCCTCAGAAAAATGATTTCTCAGCTGTGAAGAAACAGAACGGCGTTGAGTTGAAGCTAGAGAACGTTAAACTCCAGCATTCAGCCTCCTACTACTGCAGCTGTTACATATCAGGTTTCCACAGTGATCCATTCTGCCTGCAGTCTGTACAAAAACCTCCAGATCAACAAACAGTGTCTGTGACATGAAGACAGCAGTAAACTACAGTCCAGGATCACATAGTTCAGAGAACTACAGTCCACTGTTACTCCATCACTTCATTATTGATTCATATTTGTATATTTTCATCTCTAGAAGCATCTTTGAGAAGTGAAAGATGTGCTACAGTGTGTAGAACTGAGCAAACATTCAGCAGCAGGTTTTTGTACGAGGCTTTTTCACTGTGGTCCTCATCTTTGGTTCTGGAACTAAACTGTATGTAACAGGTAAGAACTAACATTTCTTTTCTTCTGCTGTTTTATTGTGAAACTGAAAATGTGTTTAAAGTCAGTTTGTGCTGTTTCAGGCTTTCCATGTTAGTTTTTCCATCATTAGTGGAGGATTCATCTGCAGCCACTGTTCCATCAGAAAAGCTCAATAATGTGTGAAAACATGTTGAAATCTGACTGAACAACTAAAGTTATTCTTTATTTCTGCAAATATCAGTGACGTTACAAATATTCAGTGTTTTTATTTCTTTAGTGTTTGATTCTGAGGCGTCTCTTGGTTTGGGAACAGAAGAAAACTGATGTTAAACAGAATTAAATATTTATGAATAAATGTCTCTGGATTGTGTAGAATAATTCATAAATATCACCTATTTACTCCTTACTAATTATTTTTCATATGATGGAACATGTGTGTTTTAACTGATCATGTGTCAAAACATAAACTAGACATGAAATATAATCAATATTTTTAATGATTATAATTTAAATGTTGTGTAAAATAACATACTACACATATATTTCATTTAGTTTTTATTTGTATGTAAATATGTAACTCATGACAAATTATTAATTTAAAAATACTTTACATATAATATATTAATGTTTTTAATGATTAAATCATAATTTCATATTTACCTATTTATAAAAGTGTGCAAAAGAATGTATAACTTTTATGTTTATTTGTTTAAAATAACATCGATGATAATTATTCTTTCTGTGATGATGCATCTTTTATTTAAAAATATTTTGACACACAAAAGAAAACAGACACAATATAATAATGGAGCTTGTTAAATTAATGCAAAAATTGTCGTATCACGTCAGATATCAGTTGATGGCAAACATAGATAAATTAGTATTTCAATAAATGATATATAAATATAAAGTATATATGATGTTAAATACAACTTCACATATTCAATGAAATTAGTAGGTGGTAAATATTTATTATCAGATAGAAATTAAAATCTAACATAAATTTATTTGATATTATAATAGTTATGTTTCTGTTCTGTTCTATAACGTGAATTGATGCTGACAGAATCATATTTAATCTGATATAATCTGTGATTCTTTATTCATATTTGACATTTCTGCATATTTTCACTGTTTGAGTTATGTGAGAAATTAATTATTGAAAATTATTTTTAAATTGATGTTTTCAGTCATCAAATTACAATTTAATCTTTACCTGTTTATGAGTATTTGAAAGAAAGTAAAACGATAATTAAATTTTGCCATGCAGTTGAAAAATGAGCATTTCTCAAAATAAAATCAGTGATGCTTATTGTTTATATGATGATGCATCTTTTATTAGAAAACACCTTAGTTGAAGCAAATTTATTGATAGTTTTTTTTATTATTTACGTATCATAGAGAACATTTTAATGTCAAACAGAAAATATTTGTTCTAAATAAAAGTTAAATGAAGACAAAATGTAAATGGTGCTCAACATAATTTTAAAAAAGTAAAGTAAATACACTCTGGAAAATAGTAGGTTGAAAAATGATGATAGAAATGATCCTCTGATCTGAAATTATATGATATTTTATTATGCTTTGTTATTTTACATTATGTGTCACTTTGTGCAGACAGAAAAATATTTGATGTTAAATAATCTCTCATTCTGTCATGATCAGTAAACCAATAATCTACCACACATCTATCTATCTATCTATCTATCTATCTATCTATCTATCTATCTATCTATCTATCTATCTATCTATCTATCTATCCATCCATCCATCCATCCATCCATCCATCCATCCATCCATCCATCCATCATCCATCTATCCATCCATCCATCCATCCATCCATCCATCCATCCATCCATCCACCTATCCATCCATCCATCCACGTATCCATCCATCCATCCATCCATCCATCCATCCATGCATCCATCCTCCAGATGAGCAGGTAGTGAAGCCCATGGTGAGCGTCTACCCAGCAGCATCCACAGTCCACCTGGAGGGGAAGAGCTCCCTGCTGTGTCTGGCCTCAGCCATGTTTCCTCCTCTGGTCCGCTTCTCCTGGAAAAGACAGAAGGAGGACGAGCGGCTGGAGGATGTGGACCCTGCTGAGGGAGAGCAGCTGGAGATCAGAGAGCCGGGACGCAGCGCCTCCATCTGGCTGATCCATCAGCAACAGGACGGCACATATAAATACAGCTGCTACGTCCAGCACGAGGGAGGAACAGTGGAGGCCCAGACACAACAAGGTGATGAAGGCTGGATGACTGTGTTCAGCACTGATTCAGCTTCATGTGGAGACGCTGGCAAACACCTCTGACGTTTCTCACTGCACCTACAAACATTTCCCTTCATTCTTATCTTTGTGTTTTTGCAGTTTCAGAGCTTCCTGAGCTTCAACAACCAACAGATTCTCCAACGACCTCCGTTCCTTGTGAGAAAAAGCCAGCAGCCTCCGTTCCTTCTGAGTCTCAGGTGAAGCTGCTCTGTCTGCTGTCCACAGTGCTGATAGTGAAGAGTCTGGTGTTCTGCTGTGGAATCTCTCTGATGATGATCCTCACAAACAAGGGACCGTCCACCAACTGCACACATGCTGACTGACTGTTTGCTGCTGGACTTTTATCACCAATACGTCTCATTGATCTCTTTGATCAGTGATCAGAAATGATAACTTCGACGTGTTGTTCTTGGCTGTAAAATGCTTCTCTTAACTCACATGTTTGATCGTCATCCTGTAAACACAGAAATTCACAAACATATTTTCAGTTTTGCAGCTTAAATTCTGCAGGACAGCGTTGCTTTGATATTTTACTCTTGTAATCTCTTGATAAAATTTCATGTAAAGTGCAGCAGGTTGATCAATAAACACAATAAACTCAAATAATTACAGTATCTGTGTTAAATAAATTACTTTTTAAGCAGCTTCACAGCAAATAATTAGAAACAAATTAAACTATATCAGCCAAATATATTGATTCCTGATTGTAAGTGTCTCTTAATACACTTCTACTCGGAGACAAAAACAAATGTAGAGGAAGCAGAAATATCAGCAAACAGATAAACAACACGATGAAGGAGAACAAATCAAGTGGCTTGAATATAATTTGGATTGATGAAACAATAGCTGCTTTAAAAATGTTCATACAGCAGTTTGATCAGACTGAACGTTGGAAAATTGAGGCACATGTTGATTTTTTGTGAATCAGTAAAGCTGAAAAATAAATTAAGATAATTTTTTTTCATGAATGAAAATGTTAAACACAGCAAGTTGAGATTTTTTAAATTGCCAAAACAATTTTATTTAAAAAATGTGGATCACAATGATTAATATTATCTTATATAATATTATCTTATTAACATTGATATTACTGAATATGTGTTCATTGGTTCTACATATTTGAGTAAATTCAGTTGCTATTAAATTTCTCTCATTTATTTAGAATTAATGACCAGCAGCAAACTTTCTGCAGGAGCTTCATGGTCTCTTTTCTCATAGTTTTTCCATCAGAGTTCATTTGTCAGCTCTGACTTGATGCTCTGACCTGTTTCTCTCACAGATCAACACCACAGATGTTTCCTGTGATCATTCTTTCTGCAGAGCTGATGCTCGCTGTGCTAATAAAATGAAAAACCACAGCTAACGGTGTGGAGGCTGCAGAAACCCACACAGGAAAAGAAGTGTGATTGACTGTCAACAGTCTGAAACACAGAGAACAGATTAGTATCTGCAGCTGTTGTCTGCAGCTGTTTCATCCCAGCCAGCAATAATCAGGACCTCTGACACGTCTGGTCACAGTTACTGTATTCCACGACTCTGTGATTAACATTTACATTTATAAATATTATTAAAAAAAATCAATGAGTCCTTCTCCAGGTGTGAAAAGAGGAGGACAGTTTTCCACATCTCATAAAAGTTTATGTTCAGTTGTTCTTCCATCCAGAGTTCACAGGACGACATCAGAGAACTTACAGGAGAGTCTCAACTTTCAAACTGTACTAAACAATCAACAGAAAAACAGCTGTCTGCAGCCAGAAAAAAAGACATTAAAAAACAACAGAATACTATTTAAATACTGCAATGATAATTGTAAATATCTGTCAAATAGTAATATTTGCAGCTGCTGTAAATTCATTGTGTAATTCTATGGTAACACATTAAAACAAACCTATTACTATGTGTAAAATTACAGATTTTTGATGACATCATGTACAATTTTAGCTTCTTTTTTATGGTCAACATGTGGCTTTTCCCCAATTTTACCAGCGATAAAACCTTTAATAACCCTGAAAGGAGAAGGAATTGTTTTGTTAAATTACAGAATTTAACAAAATTACAGAATTAAGTTACAGAATTTGCCTGTATTTTGTTTTAACAATAATTGTGATTTAACAACACAAGGAAAATCAGTGAAATGACAATAAAATGTAAAAGAATATTCATTTACTGATATCACACCCATTTGTTATTTTTGATATTGTGGACTTTTTTATTTTATCTTTCTTTTGGAGATGTTTTTCTCTGTTGTTGGTGTGTTACAGCTCCAGAACCTTGGTCTTCTCTCTCTCTTGCTCTTCTGTTACAGGGTTCTGACTGGGCGGAGCCTGTAATCACCTCACCTGGTGCACCTGGCCAGTGTCCCTGGTTATATAAGCTGGTCTGTGGAGTCAGAGCTCTCCCTCTTCTCTCTTCCATCCAGCCATCCATGCTCTTCTCTTTCTTTCTTTGGTTTGTTTTACATTGACAACATGCACAACACATTGATCACTGCCATCACACACCTTCACACACCACTGCTGCTGACTACCACACCTCATTGTCATGCTTCTTCTTAATAAATCGCCATTTGTTGCTGTAAATCCTCTCTGTGCATCTCCTCCTTTGTTGTGGCCTGAGAGCCTGACATAACTAACTAGGATCTGGTCCATTGTGAGGTTTTGACTGATGTTTGATGTGTTTCTTTGAACCTAGTTTGAATTGAGCACTTTGTTAACTCAGCAGTATGGGCTGTTGCAGTTTTGTGGTCTGTAGACGGATCAATTGTAAAGACTGAAATCATAATGTTTGGGGTTAGAGTTATTCCCTTTAGTCTCAGCTGTTGGCAAACCTTGAAAGGTTATTTGATTGTACTTTTGGAGCTGTACTTTGAGGTGTTTGTGTTAGAATTCAGGTCTTCTTTAGTTTGTGGGCTGAGGAGATTGTTTATCTGTCTTGTGACAGTTTGGGATCTCAGAAGCATGAAGAGATAAGTGTTGAGCAGTGTGTGCATGCTACTGGTAGAGGAGCTTCCCTTGCTAGGCTTTGCAGCGTTTCCTGTTTGGGTACGTCTTCTGGCCTTGACTGAAGAAAGATGTCTGCTTACATTAAATCATGCCCTACATGTCAGCTGACCAGAGAGCCCAATCAGAGTCTTAAGTCTGCTCCACTGTGTCCAATAACAGCCATAAGTCAGCCTTTTGAACATCTAATTACTGACTGTGTGGGTCCATTACCTTCATCTAAATCTGGGGCTACTTCCATGCTCACAGCGCACAAGGTAACCAGTTGCTTATCCATTGTGTAGCATCACAGTTAGGTCTGTAGTGTAGGTACTGATGTGGGTTTTTTTCTGTTGTTGTTGGTTTATTTTGTCTCGATTTTTGGCATTTCCAGGGTCATTCAGTTTGATCGAGGGTGGGATTTTTCATCTTACTTCTTTGCACAGGTCTTACAGCAACAATCAGGCATCTCCTTGTCATGCCCACAGCCACAGCGCCTTGAAGTGTTTTTACCAAACCCTTAAGTCCATGTTACATGCTTCCTGTACCCAAACGAACAGACTGGGATGAGGATTTACCGTGGTTGTTGTTAACATCAGGGGGAGTTTCTAGGAGAGCACAGGGTTCAGCCCCAGTAATCTTGTGTTTGGTCATACTGTACGGGGTTCCTTGGCAAGATAACTGGAAGGAGGAAAAACCACCACCAAACCTTATTGACTACATCAGTGGCTTGAAGTATAGACTTGACAGAGTACAGGAAGTGGACAAGGACAAGTTGGTGGATGCACAGGGCCAGATGAAAAAGCTTCATGATCGGCTGGTTTAGAATTTTCTTCCAGGAGATCAGGTGCTTGCGCTGTTGCCTATTGTTACCTCACCATTTCAGGCTAAGTTTGTTGGTCCATATTCAGTTGTGAAGATGTCAGCTACTCAGCTTTGCCATGTTAACCTGTTGAAGCCACACTGTTCTCAGACATGTCAGGCAGCTGATCAGGAGGTTCAGTTATCTGGTGCTTGCTGATCAGTGTCTGTGTCTCTTCCGGCTGTGGCAGAGTAAGGTATGGAGGACTTGTCAGGCCCTGATGAAGCTTTACTTTCTGGTCGTCTTAACAACTTAGTGCTTCCTAATTATGGATTGATTGTTAGGTCATTTAGATATGTCCAAATGTAATCAATTAATTAATTTGATCTGTTTGGTGATGTACTGACTGACATACATTTGGTGGAGCATGAAACAGATGTAGAGGATTATAAACATATTGGTTTTAGTCAAGCTGCTGAGCTCATATCTGACTGCTACAACAGAACTGCCAGTCAGACTGGAGAGCAGCCAGTGTTTGTACTGGGAGATTTTAACAGGTGTGACATCACCACATATCTGCCCAATCTGGACCAATATGTCACAACTCCCACCAGACTGCACAAAATACTGGACTTATGGCAACATCCCTGGTGCATATATTTCAATGTCACGCCCACCCTTTGGTCGCTCTGACCACAATATTATCCTGCTGCTGCCACAATACAGATCACAACTGAAAACAGGTGAACCCATTAAAAAGTCCATCAGTCTGGAATAACGAGGCAACAGAAACACTTTCTTTGGTTGTTTTGAACTGACAGACTGGGATCTATTTTTTAGTGATTGTGGTGATGATTTTAACATGTTGACAGATGGTGCTGATATCCTGTATTTTATTCTGTGAGGACGCTGTCACTCCCACCAAAAAAATCACAATACATCCAAACAATAAGAAATGACAAAGGACATGAAAGTCTGCCTGGTCCAAAAGAAGAAGGCCTTCTTACAAGTAGACAAGCTCAGGATGAGGGAACCGGAGAAGGAGTTCAGAAAGATGGTGAAGCTGCTAAAATCAACTACAAAAACAAAGTGGAGCAGGAACTGACTTCAGGAAATGCAAGGGAGGAATGGCAGGGGTTGAACATCATGATGGACAGAGCCCCAAAACCTGCAGTGGTTAACTGTCCAGAGCCCACCTCCTCTGCAGAACAGCTCAACACCTTCTTCACTCGGTTTAACAGCAGCAGCACACTGATCACCTGGACCTGCCCACCCTCCATCTCTCCCTAAGAAGAAGCCCTCACCATTGATGAGCAGCTGGTGATCTTCATCCTGAACAGAGTCAATCCTCACCATCAACGAGCAGCTGGTGACCTTCATCCTGAACAGAGTCAATCCTCACAAGGCCTCCGGCCCTGACAGGCTCAAAGACAGGTGCTCAGAAACTGCTCCCCTCAGCCAGGTGGAGTCCTCACCAGACTCTTCCAGCTCCTTTTAGACTCCAAGTGTGTCCCTAATCTCTGGAAGGAATCTATCATCATCCCTGTACCCAAAAAAACTCCCCCTAAAGAGCTGAAGGACTACAGACCAGTGGCCCTGACCTCTGTGTTGTGTAAATGCATGGAGCGAGTGGTAGGTGATTATCTGTCAGATATGCTGACAAACAAACTGGACTCCCTTCAGTTCTCCTTTAAGGCAAAACGTGGAGTAGAGGATGCAAGCCTCACACTTTCAGACACTGTCACCAAACAGCTGGACTCTGCATACCCCCACAGCAGGATTTTATTCATGGACTTCTCCTCTGCTTTTAATACTGTCCACACAGACACCTACTGCAGCACCTCTCACACCTTCAGGTTCACCCCACACTGATTTTATAGATTCAGAGTTTTTTAAACGACAGCCCACAGCAGGTGTTTTTAAATGGTTTTAAATCCAGCAAGTTGATTTTAAACACAGGCGTCCCTCAAGGTTGTGTTTTATCCCCCATTCTCTTCTCTGTGTGCACCAACAGCATCTCCTGCACCAGTGAAGGAATGACTCTTTTTAAATACGCTGACAACACCTGGTGGCTCACCTGCAAGACAGCGCTGCTCTGACCTGTTACCAGCAGACAGTCAACAACCTGGTCGGAATCTTTCATAAGAACTCGCCTGAGCTGAACATCTCAGAAACAAAGGAGTTGTGCTGTGGGGGCAGAGGTAAATCTGTGACACCCCTTTTTATACCCCTCAATATGCAGGGTCAGTCTGTGGAGCAGGTTGAAGTTTTCAAATATCTGGGAACAGAGATCGACACCAACTTCTCATTTGGGAATCATGCTGATTCAGTTTATAGAAAAGCACAGCAGCATCTTCACCTGCTGAGGAAACTGAAGACTTTTAATGTCAGCAGAAGTATTTTAACCCTGGTGTACACTTCACTCATTGAATCCATCCTCACTTTCAACATTTCATCCTGGTGCAGCTGCTGCTCCACTAAACACAAAACAAAACTCTCCCATATTGTCAGTCAGGCCAGAAAATCATTGGTTCACTACAAACTCATATCTCTGAACTGTTTAACCACTCTGTGATCAGGAAATCCTCCCTGATCATAGAGGATCCCTCTCACCCCCTTCATCACTCCTTCAAATTACTGTCATCAGGAAGACGTTACAAAATCCCACTGGCCCGCAAAACATCTACAAAAAATCCTTTATTCCCACTAACCACCTGGACCAAAATAAAATAAGACACTGAGCACTGTATATTTATTTATTTATTTTGATCAGCTGCTGTTTCTTTTTAACATTTCTTTTAGACATCTACTTTGTGAGCTTGTGTTTTAAGTGTGCTTTTATGTGTTGTATTCTATTGTTGCAGCCTGTCAAAGAAGAATTTCTGTCACCATTTGGGACAGACAGTAAAGTTTACCTCAGTAGATGCTGCATAATGGTATTGCAGAACCATCACCTTTCAGTTGGGCATCGCCTTGCCTGCATGTGCCAACGTCCTCCAACACCCAAGTCCAAAGTCATGTATGTTTGGTCATCAGAGTGTCAGGAGGCTTTTGAAGCTGTGAAGGCCCTTATTAGTAATGACCCCATTTTGGCTGCTCCACAGTGGGATGGACCTTGTACAGCTTTTCTCAGTCGCTTTGGTACATTCCTCGAATCATCCTCGACATTTGCAAAACAGGAAGTGCATTTCTCCAAACAATTTGTACAAATAACAGAACACCATGGATTACCTGTAAAATCCAGTATCTTGTTCAGAATCCTTAGTTCATCTCTCAAAGGTAAATATCTGTGTCAATGAACATGTCAGTGGCATCAGAATGACTAGTCCTGGTGTCATTGTGTGGATCAGACAGTCAAACTGCTGAGTCATGTTGTCATTATAACAGTGTTCTCTGGAGGGATGTTCTGATGGAAACTATGGCTGAAGTTTTGATGACAACTATTGTAAATTATAAGTTACACCTTAGTTTATATGGGAGATTGATTTCAAGGGACTGGACAAGATTCACATTTACGCTTTTACTGTTTGTGTTGTAATTTGTTGACAGACCACGTCGTTGTGATACAGGAAGGAAAACAGCGCTGCATAACACAAAGAAAAAAGCAAAAAAAAAAGTAGAAAAGTGAACATAGGATAATCTCCTCAGGGAAAACTGTACATGCAGTGCTGTAGGAATTCCAGTGCAGTCTTCCTACTCCTCCTGATGTTCACGTCTGTTGGATGTAAATTCTCATCCACATCATCAATATCTTCTCTTGTGTCTTTGAGTGATTTCAGAAAACTCTAACCCTTCACACATTTCCCTTTGTAGAGAAAGTCAAGATTCACCTTGGAGCAATTTACCGATTCAGGACAGATTTAGGGGAAAAAAGTCTAATGGAAATGTGTAGAAATATCCTTGACATATTTTGACAGCTTTTTCAACCATTTTGCATGTAAAGACTTATGCAGTAAACTAATGCCGAAATGTTGTGGAGGGTGAGAATATTCAACAGAGACCCATTATAATACATTTAGATCAACATGACAGAAGCAGCTGATAATGTAGGAAGCAGCAGAGAATTGTACAGAATCATTTGCATGGATGTACCAAAGTATTTGCAACTTGTTCAAAGAAATGAGAAACTGCTTTTTTGTGCACAAGTGACACAATGATCTGAAGACTGAACAGGTAGTTTGTAGAATTTCAATTCTGATCTGATAAATGAACCAAAGTGACTGAGAAAAACTGTAATATTGACAGTGTGTTTGCTGACCGTCTAGTTATTGTTTAGCAGCAGAACATGAAGTGTGTAGTTATCCCTCATCTCCACTAGAGGCCGCTCGAAGAGCTCCGTTTGTTGTGAATCAGGACAGTTAAAAAAAATGTATTTTCCTTAACACCACGACTGTATTCTGCCTCACGAAGTTGACGAAAACACTATATATATATATGCACATACATTTACATGTTTAATGTATTCTCTGGTGTGTATATGAAGGAAAATTAGTTTATTTGCAGTTTCCGTTTCTCTGCTTCCTATTGGGCTAAAACGTACCACGTGCCCGGGAAGTCTCACGAAGGTGCATTTGCGAACATCAGTTGATTTAATTTACTGCAACAAAACAACACCAGTGTTACACGAGGTCCTTGTACATCGGTTGTGTTTTGTATGATGAGCTAAAATCTGTAAGTTGGCTGTAGTTTTTATTTTCCACACCGTGAGTTAGATTGACGGTCCGGAGAATGACCTTGGTTCCTGGGACGTTTTCCTGGTATCGCTTCTCGGCCTTTTGGCTAAGATCAAGTGTAGTATCTGTTCTTATCAGTTTAATATCTGATACGTCCCCTATCCGGGGATCATATATTAAATTGATTTTTGGAACAGGGACATGGAATAGGGGCTTGCTCCGTCCACTCCACGCATCGACCTGGTATTGCAGTACTTCCAGGAACGGTGCACCTCCACTATGAATGTTGAAAGTTAATGAGACAATTAAATACGTGGTGTGTTATGGAGTATGTTGTGCAGTGATCACATAAGTGTCGTTGTTTTTATGTTCTTAGTTAGGTTTCATAAGGTTTTGAATTTTAAAAACTATAGTTCTTGGCACTGTTGAGACCCTAATCTAAACTTTTTTGCTTTCAACCATTTCTGATAGTATAATTAAAGGATCAACTACAGTTACTTTTCAATTTTAACTCTTTCAACACACTTTTTTTTTTTTTTGCCACAGTCTGAAACGTTTAATTCCACCAGTTTTTAACCCTGATGTCATCAATTATGTATTTACCACATTTCAACTTATAACAGATCACAACAGTATTTCCATTTAACCTTTCATGAACACAGTGTTCTGGAAAGCACAACTGTTTATTACAGAATAGTGCATGTTCTAACCTACCACATGGACATAGTGGCATCTTCAGTAGTAAGTACCATTGCTTGTCTTTTCTCCTCTAATGGCACTGAAGGATGGACAGTTTGCATGTGCAAGTTGTTTGAGGAGCCTTGGCGGTATGAAATTTTAACTTGACACAGTCTACACTGCCTTTCTACTATCAAGCACATTAAAATGTGTCCAGACTTTACTGCTTTTCTTTCATTCATTTTCCTCACCCTTTCTAGCGCTTGCAGTTTCCCTGACTTTATGTGGGGATGGTTGTTAGGGCCCCAGAGACTTGATCTTCTCTCTCTTGCTCTTCTGTTGCAGGTCCTTGGCTGGGCGGAGTCTACAGTCATCTCACCTGGTGCACCTGGCCAGTGTCCCTGGTTATATAAGCCCACCTGTGGAGCCAGAGATCTCCCTCTTCTCTCTTATACCCAGCTATCTATGCTCTTCTTCGTCTTACTTTGATTTTTTATTTGGTTTGTTTTGGTTTAGTGATTCTGGTCCAGAATATTCGAACAAATGGTGAAAGGTAAAGACGCTTCTGGGACGAACTCCTTCAGCTTCAGCACTTAACTGACTTCTACATTTATTAGGTTATTAAAGACGCATACATTCTGCCTCCTGTGATTTTTACTGACTTATTCAGAATCGAACCACTTTTTAAACTTTGAAATCCACTCAGAAAATCACATCTAGATCCCTTAACTGAACTTAACAGGAGCAATAAATTACTCAGAATCAGGAGATCCTGGAAGTGATTCCTTCTACATCATTGAAAGAGCCTGAAATGTTTACACAGTACTGTATATCATTTAGTTTTTGATTGTTTGTTGGATTATCATGCAGTTTGATCACCATCAGATGAATGAATAATGAAAGTTCTCTGCAGCTCCCAGACAGAAGTAGCTGCATTAGCAGCAGCAGAAGCAGCATCAGCCTCAGCAGCAGTAGTGTCTGGTCATAGTAGCAGCAGTAGTAGAAGGCTGGATGCAGTGTGTGTTTGCAGCCACTAGAGGGCAGCAGTGGAACACTGATAATCCTGATGCAGCAGCAGCATCACATGCAGACACTTCTTTATGGACACATGTTGACATGAGACGGCTGGAATTAAACACATTAATAACAGATGAGGAAAGTGAAATATTGTGTAACTGCAGCAGAATATTCAGATTATTGAAATATGTGAAGAAAAACAATCAAGTCAAATGGATATGATGAATTATCAGAGATGCAAAAACACTTAATTCTTAATTTAGGCTGCAATCTAATATACTGAAAGACTGAATTATTGGTGGTTTTTAAAATGTTGATATTGTTAGAAAATATGTTTTAACAGTCATTTTAGGTACACTCAAACTACAATCATATTTACCAAAAATAAATGCCTCACATACGATAAAAATTGTATATTTTGATCAAGAAACTGAGCTAGCACGTAGGGAAAAGCCAACTGCTCCTTTACTTTATTGCCTAGACCTCCTCATAAAAACAAATTAGTATTGCTTATATCATTTAGAATTGATTTAATTTACTATTATGCTGAGAAAACAGTAAGAAAATTAAACACATTTTCATTTTCAATGAAAAGACATTTACACATCCAACTAATTGTCTTCATTAATTTAAGCTCTAGCTTAGAGCCCAAAGTTTATGAAAATTCCAAATGTGTCTCACTGAATGTTGGTAAATGTTTCTATTATTATGTAGAATAAATGAATCAAAAAGAATTTCAAAAATAAATCTGTGAAAGGAACTGTGTGGATTTTTAGCATTCAACAACAGATAACAGTCTGTGTCACTAAATTGTCCACCAACCTGAATGTGTTTGTGGGAACATGAATGTTTTCAGTCTTTCTGCATGATGTGAAGCAGATTTAGTGGATCTGCCGTCAGCTTTAAATCCAGAGCATGAAAGCACACAGCAGCTTGAGCTGAGCTGTCAGTCAGCAGCAGCAGCAGCTTATCTGTGGGCCGCTAACAGGGGCTGATGGGAGCTTTGAGGACCTGATAGAAAGCACGTGGCCCGGTCTGCTCTCACAGCTCGTCCCGGTTTGGCCTCAGCTGCATCAGAGCTCCACTTGTGCTCAGCTTCTCCAGAGGAAACACCACTGCACAAGATGCTTCTCCTCCCAGCTGCTGCTCTGTGCTGTCTGTGTTCAGGTGAGTGTTTCCAGCCAATCAGGAGGCGGCAAAGTCCACCTGGAACAAACGCTGTCACACTGACCTTCATCTACCTGTGTGTGTCTCTGCAGGGCTGGTTGCCATGGCAGCACAGCTGATTCAGGACGATCTGACTTTGACCAGGAGAGTCGGAGAATCAGCCTCCTTCAGCTGCCGACAAACTGATAAGTGTAGTGATAGTTTTGTTTTCTGGCACCAGAAGACAGAATCAGAAACATTCAGACTGATTCTTAATATTCATAGGAGGAATGGTAAAATAGATTCAAGTTACAATCATCCTCAGAAAAATGATTTTTCAGCTGTGACGAAACAGAACGGTGTTGAGTTGAAGCTAGAGAAAGTTAAACTCCAGCATTCAGCCTCCTACTACTGCAGCTGTTACATATCAGGTTTCCACAGTGATCCATTCTACCTGCAGTCTGTACAAAAACCTCCAGATCAACAAACAGTGTCTGTGACATGAAGACAGCAGTAAACTACAGTCCAGGATCACATAGTTCAGAGAACTACAGTCCACTGTTACACCATCACTTCATGATTGATTCATATTTGTATATTTTCATCTCTAGAAGCATCTTTGAGAAGTGAAAGATGTGCTACAGTGTGTAGAACTGAGCAAACATTCAGCAGCAGGTTTTTGTACGAGGATTTTTCACTGTGGGAGGATACAGGTTCTATACCTTTGGCTCTGGAACTAAACTGTATGTAACAGGTAAGAACTAACATTTCTTTTCTTCTGCTGTTTTATTGTGAAGCTGAAAATGTGTTTAAAGTCAGTTTGTGCTGTTTCAGGCTTTAAATATTAGTTTTTCCATCATTAGTGGAGGATTCATCTGCAGCCACTGTTCCATAAGAAAAGCTCAATAATGTGTGAAAACATGTTGAAATCTGACTGAACAACTAAAGTTATTCTTTATTTCTGCAAATATCAGTGATGTTACAAATATTCAATGTTTGATCATCTCAGAAATTCTGTGGCGTCTCTTGGTTTCCGAACAGAAGAACACTAATGTTAAACAAAACACAACACATGTTGATAAATGTATCTAAAAGAAATCTTCATTTTAAATATGATGGAACAGATATGTGACAAATAATGTAAACAGTAAAATTTACATGCTGTTATTAAAAAAATATTTTAATATCTAAAAAAATGTGAATTCAAACGTAGTCTGAAAAATATTACGAGAATAAACAGAAATAATGCACTTTTAAAAATTAAAAAAATTGGTGTACAATCAGAGAAACAAAGTTCAGAAAATAATAATTAATGTTATTTCCATGTTATTTCCATACACCTTCAAAACTGGAGTTTCAGTGTGCTTTACAAAATATTAAAATATACAAGACAATAGAGAGTGACAATAAAAGAAACGATAAAGAAGACAATATATTATTAATTAAAACTGTGAAACATTTTTAAAAAGCAGTAAAATATAATCACTTCTATGCATCTTAATGTGTGTTTGATATAGAATAGAAATTAAATTTGATGTAAGAAAATACAGTTTGAAAAGTATTTTGGGCTAAATGTCAAATACTGCACATATTTAAATGGTAAATTTTACCATTAGGAATGATGTAATCATTCATTTTAAAATATAACATATTTAACTTGTAATATTTTTACATGGGGCTGCACAGTGGTATAGTGGTTAGCACTTTCACCTTGCAGCTAGAAGATCCCTGGTTCGCGTCCCGGCTTTCCCGGGATCTTTCTGCATGGAGTTTGCATGTTCTCCCTGTGCATGCGTGGGTTTTCTCCGGGTACTCCGGCTTCCTCCCACAGTCCAAAAACATGCTGAGGTTAATTGATCATTCTAAATTGCCCGTAGGTGTGAATGTGAGAGTGATTGTTTGTCTCTGTATGTAGCCTTGTGACAGACTGGTGACCTGTCTAGGGTGTCCCCTGCCTTCACCTGAGTCAGCTGGGATAGACTCCAGCCCCCCCCATGACCCTAGTGAGGAATAAGCAGTGCATAGATAATGGATGGATGGATATTTTTACATGTGAACATATCATTGTAACTGAATTTAATTATTAGTTGAAATGTACGTTTATGATGCACCGTAACTGATGATCTGTGTTTTAATGATTTGACGAAAATAAACGAAAACAGCTGTTGACTGAGTGAATGTTTGTGCTGTTTGTTGCTGCTGTCCACCTCCAGATGAGCAGGTAGTGAAGCCCATGGTGAGCGTCTACCCAGCAGCATCCACAGTCCACCTGGAGGGGAAGAGCTCCCTGCTGTGTCTGGCCTCAGCCATGTTTCCTCCTCTGGTCCGCTTCTCCTGGAAAAGACAGAAGGAGGACGAGCGGCTGGAGGATGTGGACCCTGCTGAGGGAGAGCAGCTGGAGATCAGAGAGCCGGGACGCAGCGCCTCCATCTGGCTGATCCATCAGCAACAGGACGGCACATATAAATACAGCTGCTACGTCCAGCACGAGGGAGGAACAGTGGAGGCCCAGACACAACAAGGTGATGAAGGCTGGATGACTGTGTTCAGCACTGATTCAGCTTCATGTGGAGACGCTGGCAAACACCTCTGATGTTTCTCACTGCACCTACAAACATTTCCCTTCATTCTTATCTTTGTGTTTTTGCAGTTTCAGAGCTTCCTGAGCTTCAACAACCAACAGATTCTCCAACGACCTCCGTTCCTTGTGAGAAAAAGCCAGCAGCCTCCGTTCCTTCTGAGTCTCAGGTGAAGCTGCTCTGTCTGCTGTCCACAGTGCTGATAGTCAAGAGTCTGGTGTTCTGCTGTGGAATCTCTCTGATGATGATCCTCACAAACAAGGGACCGTCCACCAACTGCACACATGCTGACTGACTGTTAGCTGCTGGACTTTTATCACCAATACGTCTCATTGATCTCTTTGATCAGTGATCAGAAATGATAACTTTGACGTGTTGTTCTTGGCTGTAAAATGCTTCTCTTAACTCACATGTTTGATCGTCATCCTGTAAACACAGATATTCACAAATATATTATCATTTTTACAGCTTAAATTCTGGAGGACGATGTTGCTTTGATATTCTGTCCTTGTAATCTCTTGATAAAATTGTATGTAAAGTGCAGCAGGTTGATCAATAAACGTAATAAACTCAAATAATTACAGTATCTGTGTTAAATAAATTACTTTTTAAGCAGCTTCACAGCAAATAATTAGAAACAAATTAAACTATATCAGCCAAATATATTGATTCCTGATTGTAAGTGTCTCTTAATACACTTCTACTCGGAGACACAAACAAATGTAGAAGAAGCAGAAATATCAGCAAACAGATAAACAACACAATGAAGGAGAACAAATCAAGTGGCTTGAATATAATTTAGATTGTTGAAACAATAGCTGCTTTAAAAATGCTCATACAGCAGTTTGATCAGACTGAACGTTGGAAAATTGAGGCACATGTTGATTTTTTGTGAATCAGTAAAGCTGAAAATTAATTTAGATCAATTTTTTTCATGAATGAAAATGTTAAACACAGCAAGTTGAGATTTTTTAAATTGCCAAAACAATTTTATTTAAAAAATGTGGATCACAATGATTAATATTATCTTATATAATATTATCTTATTAACATTGATATTACTGAATATGTGTTCATTGGTTCTACATATTTGAGTAAATTCAGTTGCTATTAAATTTCTCTCATTTATTTAGAATTAATGACCAGCAGCAAACTTTCTGCAGGAGCTTCATGGTCTCTTTTCTCATAGTTTTTCCATCAGAGTTCATTTGTCAGCTCTGACTTGATGCTCTGACCTGTTTCTCTCACAGATCAACACCACAGATGTTTCCTGTGATCATTCTTTCTGCAGAGCTGATGCTCGCTGTGCTAATAAAGTGAAAAACCACAGCTAACGGTGTGGAGGCTGCAGAAACCCACACAGGAAAAGAAGTGTGATTGACTGTCAACAGTCTGAAACACAGAGAACAGATTAGTATCTGCAGCTGTTGTCTGCAGCTGTTTCATCCCAGCCAGCAATAATCAGGACCTCTGACACGTCTGGTCACAGTTACTGTATTCCACGACTCTGTGATTAACATTTACATTTATAAATATTGTAAATAAATCAATGAGTCCTTCTCCAGGTGTGAAAAGAGGAGGACAGTTTGCCACATCTCATAAAAGTTTACGTTCAGTTGTTCTTCCATCCAGAGTTCACAGGACGACATCAGAGAACTTACAGGAGAGTCTCAACTTTCAAACTGTACTAAACAATCAACAGAAAAACAGCTGTCTGCAGCCAGAAAAAAGACATTAAAAAAAACAACAGAATACTATTTAAATACTGCAATGATAATTGTAAATATCTGTCAAATAGTAATATTTGCAGCTGCTGTAAATTCATTGTGTAATTCTATGGTAACACATTAAAAGCAAACCTATTACTATGTGTAAAATTACAGATTTTTGATGACATCATGTACAATTTTAGCTTCTTTTTTATGGTCAACATGTGGCTTTTCCACAATTTTACCAGCGATAAAATCTTTATTAATCCTGAAAGGAGAAGGAATTGTTTTGTTAAATTACAGAATTTGCCTGTATTTTATTTTACCTGTAAATTAACAATTAATATAAAATATACATTTTTTACAGCAAATATATTTTTGCTAATTTAAACACAGGGAAAACTGTGTCATTTTATGGTCACATGGTTAACATGTAAATGGCTGTTTCTATACGAGGTATTGTTTTGTGATTTAACAACACAAGGAAAATCAGTAAAATGACAGTAAAATGTAAAAGAATATTCATTTACTGATATCACACCCATTTGTTATTTTTGATATTGTGGACTTTTTTATTTTATCTTTCTTTTGGAGATGTTTTTCTCTCTGTTGTTGGTGTGTTACAGCTCCAGAACCTTGGTCTTCTCTCTCTCTTGCTCTTCTGTTACAGGGTTCTGACTGGGCGGAGCCTGTAATCACCTCACCTGGTGCACCTGGCCAGTGTCCCTGGTTATATAAGCTGGTCTGTGGAGTCAGAGCTCTCCCTCTTCTCTCTTCCATCCAGCCATCCATGCTCTTCTCTTTCTTTCTTTGGTTTGTTTTACATTGACAACATGCACAACACATTGATCACTGCCATCACACACCTTCACACACCACTGCTGCTGACTACCACACCTCATTGTCATGCTTCTTCTTAATAAATCGCCGTTTGTTGCTGTAAATCCTCTCTGTGCATCTCCTCCTTTGTTGTGGCCTGAGAGCCTGACATAACTAACTAGGATCTGGTCCATTGTGAGGTTTTGACTGATGTTTGATGTGTTTCTTTGAACCTAATTTGAATTGAGCACTTTGTTAACTCAGCAGTATGGGCTGTTGCAGTTTTGTGGTCTGTAGACGGATCAATTGTAAAGACTGAAATCATAATGTTTGGGGTTAGGGTTATTCCCTTTAGTCTCAGCTGTTGGCAAACCTTGAAAGGTTATTTGATTGTGCTTTTGGAGCTGTACTTTGAGGTGTTTGTGTTAGAATTCAGGTCTTCTTTAGTTTGTGGGCTGAGGAGATTATTTATCTGTCTTGTGACAGTTTGGGATCTCAGAAGCATGAAGAGATAAGTGTTGAGCAGTGTGTGCATGCTACTGGTAGAGGAGCTTCCCTTGCTAGGCTTTGCAGCGTTTCCTGTTTGGGTACGTCTTCTGGCCTTGACTGAAGAAAGATGTCTGCTTACATTAAATCATGCCCTACATGTCAGCTGACCAGAGAGCCCAATCAGAGTCTTAAGTCTGCTCCACTGTGTCCAATAACAGCCATAAGTCAGCCTTTTGAACATCTGATTACTGACTGTGTGGGTCCATTACCTTATTAGCCTATCAAGCAGAAGTTTTACATTGTTCACCCAGAAAAGCATAGATATCTTGATGCTGAGGTTAAGTATATGCTCAATAATGTTATTCTAGAACCATCACCTTCCAGTTGGGCGTTGCCTTGCCTGCTTGTGCCAACATCCTCTAACATCTCCCAGGTTTTGTTCAGACTTTGGTAAGGTCAACAATATGACAACACCTGATTCTTTTCCACTTCCTCAAAGAGATGGCAGCAAGGACCAAGTAGGGTCAGCTGAATTTTTTACCTGTCTGGACCAGGAGGACCCAGATCACTGATGAAAGAGTAGCAGGGACTCTGAATCAGGAGGGCCTATAGTCTACAAAGATAAAAGAGGAACAGGAGGGTCATTGCACCACTCTGGACCAGGGACTCACTCAGTTTCTAGGAGTGATATGAGAAAAATAGGTGACAAAATATTTTTTGTTGAAAATATTTTCACAAATATCAGTTCTCGAATAACTGACAGTCTTTATTTCAAAGCAATGAAACCAGGTTATGCAAAGATGACTATTCATCAGCATGAATGGTGGATAAATGGTTGTGGCTATGCTGGAGTTAACCTACGCAATTTGTGGGTCATGTGGACAGGGTCGCATGGGGAGTCAAACTTCAGGCTTGAATTTTTATTCCAATCTTGCCCTGGTCTGGCTGGATGTTTGGGCTTGCTGTAATGCTGCAGAAGGAATCTGGGATCATCAGATGCATCCTGATGGAAAAGAATCCAAACATCTAAACAGCCTGAAACAAAATGCTGTGTATCATTTAGCTTTTGATTGTTGCTGGGGAACAGGGAATTTGATCAATAATATATGAATTATGACTAAACAATATCTCCTGATTCTGATGGGCAAAAATCCTAGCATCTAAAGTGCCCTAAACAAAATGTTGCATATGATTGAGTTTTTGATAGTGTTATGGGGTCAGAGAACCCAGACGCAGACACAGAAAACCTGCAGATGGATGGAATATAGAAAAAGATTTATTTTAACCAAAAGAACAGAAACCAACACAGAAAATGGAAACGTGAACTGAGGAAACAAGACCAAACTCTACTCAAAAATAAGCAATACCACAAAAACTCCCAACTAAACCCAAAAACGTAAACAAAAATAAATAAATAAAAATAAAAGCATAGTAAACAAGCACAGGAGCAGCAGTAGTTGAAGGCTGGATGCAGTGTTTGTTTGCAGCCACTAGAGGGCAGCAGTGTAACACTGATAATCCTGATGCAGCAGCAGCATCACATGCAGACCACAGACTCTATATTAAATTAGACCATCATATGTCACCAATAGATCTGTAATAGGTTGTGCTTGATTTTTAAATACATCTCTTAGTTCTTGCATTTTAATGAAAAGAAAACAGAAGTCACAGTGTTTGGTCCCAGTGGAATCTATGAGTCCTTCTGTGGTGATTTGGGCCGTTTGGCAATGCATGTTAAGCCCACAGTTAAAACTCTTGGTTTTATGTTGGACAGGGATTTTAAACTGGACAGTCATATTCGGTCAGTAGTGAAGTCTAGATTTTTTCATTTAAGGCGGTTGGCAAAGGTCAAATCTATCCTTTGTAGGCAGCACCTTGAGACAGTAGTCCATGCCTTTATTTCCTCTGCTGGACTATTGTAACACACTTTATGTTGGAGTCAGCCAGTCTTCTCTCTCACGTCTCCAGCTGGTTCAGAATGCAGCTGCAGGCCTTCTAACTGGAGAACAGACCACATCACACCTCTTCTGGCTTCTCTCCACTGGCTGCCTGTGCACTTTAGAGTCCATTTTAAAATTCTTTCATTTGTTTTTAAATCTTTAAATGGTCCTGTCCTGCCGTACCTCTCTGAGCTACTTTACCGTTACACTCCAGCCCGGTCTCTCAGGTCAGCTGATCAGCTGCTCCTATATACACCCATCTCTAAGTGGAAGCTCAGAGGGACAGAGCCTTCTCTGTTGTTGCCCCAGTTTTATGGAATAAATTGCCTTTGCACCTTAGACAGGCCCCTTCGCTGTCCATTTCTAAAACTCATCTTAAAACACACTTTTACTCCCTGGCTTTCCATGCAGCACGAGACGCTGATTTTATTTGTTTTTAGTGCCCTTATCGTGTATTTCTTGACTTTATTTGTTCTTAGTGCCTTTATTGTGTGATTTTATTTGTTTTTAGTGCCTTTATTGTGTATTTCTGATTTTATTTGTTCTAGTGCTTTCATTGTGTATTTTTGTGTCTTGTTTCTTTTTAGTGCTTTATTGTATATTTCTGATTTTATTTGTTCTAGTGCTTTTATTGTGTATTTTTGTGTCTTGTTTCTTTTTAGTGCTTTATTGTATATTTCTGATTTTATTTGTCTTGTTCTGGATGTACAGCACTTTGGTTCAATCTGTGGTTGTTTAAAGCGCTATACAAATAAGGCTGGATTGGATTGGATTGGATTGGATTGGATTGGATTAATTCACATGTTGGATGGTCGTCTCACAAGTAAAATTATGTTTGGGTTATTTCATTTCAAACACTCATATTTTTAGAATAATTTCTGTTTGACGTTCCATGATTTGCTTGTGTTTTTATAGCATAAAATCTGGATGTTTAGACAGATGTTTGAGTAATTTCAATCAAATTTTTTCAGAGATAAATTTTAGATTTTTCTTTTTAATTGATGGTCGACACTCTTTCAGCAGTTTTTTCCACTTGGACATTTGAGGCAGTTTTAATTAAAATACCTGAGGAACTATGAAAAATAACAACCTGAACTTTTCACTTTTTTTTTTCTGATCATGGCATTGACTCTGAATCTGCAATATTGGCCACGTAGATCAAACAGAGTCTGATTATGAAAACAAACTGAAGCCTGATCTTACAGCAGTTTGATCAGTCACAGCTGAAATGTGAATAATGGAAAAATGAAAAATGTGTTGATTTTACTCTGAACTGCTAAAATACCATTGTCTCAAACTTTCGCAGGTAAATAAATCTACATAGTTTTGACAATTACTGGTTTTACAGAAACTGAATGTTTAAGATGATGACAGATGTTTAACACACACCAATTTAATATTCAAGATATTTTATTGGAAAGGAAAAATGCCACATAGAAACATAAGAATGAAAAAAAATTATCTGTTAACTATATTGTTATTATTATAATTGTTTGTGTTCCATGGTTCTTTGTTGATTAATAGATGTTGGTGACTTTACTCAGGGAAGTATTAAAATGTTTTTACTGCTTTTTGAATCTGTGATTTGTTATTTATCATTTATTGATTTTTAATGGTCACCAACAGGTTTTCTGTAGCAGGTTTTTCATCTCTTCTCATTTTTCTACCTTCAGGTTGAATTTGTAAGCTCTGAGTTGAGGATTTGATCTATTTCTCTCACAGATGAAGAACACAGATGCTTCCTGCAATGATTCTTTCTGCAGAGTTGATAGTCATAACTTATTAAAGTGAAAAGCCACAGCTAACGGTGCCACAGAGCAGAAACCCACACAGGAAAAGAAGTTTGATTGGCTGTCAACATTCTGAAAACACTGAGAACAGATTCATATCTGCTGCTGTAAACACTCATCAGCACCCCTCCTTCTCTGTGGTTTGTGTTCTTTCTTGGTTTCTGTCAGTCTTGTTTCCACTCAGACCTCCACCTACAGAGTTGAACTGAGCCCAAACACCACCTTAATCTCATGTCCTGCTCACATTTTGGAGGATTTACAGGTTTTAGTGATTAAAGATGGATGTTACTGTGTCCACTCTGCTGTTTGTTCATGTGTGGAAACAACAGTGTCATCAGCGTATAGGTTTACATCTACACTGACACAGTTCTAAAAGGTGATTAATACACAAAGTGAATGATGGTGGAACACAGATCTGAACCTGGTGGTTCATCCACACCTGCTAGTTCACACAGAAAACCTCTGTGTTCATCTTTATCTCAAATTGTTGAACTCGTCTTCCTGTTTAGTTGTGTGCTAATATTTGTATTTCAAGACTCAGTAACTTCAAACTACAACTAATTTACTTGGGGAATCAACATACCACACCTACAGACAACAATGTTATCTTCAGTTTATTGAAATTGTTGTACTGAATAAATGTGAACAGTCTTCAACACTTTGATTATATAATAAAAAGAAAACCTAGAAGAAACACCTGTGATGCTAAATGTTGAAATATGGACAAAACAGCAAATAATTCATTGGTCTATTATTGTCACAATTCAAAAGTTAAAAGGAAAATTTAAAGAAAAGAGATTTTTTTTCCACTGTATCAAACTAAACATTACAACCAAACACCTCACGTCAAAACTGACATTTGTGATCAGTTGCAATAAAATCCATTAAAATCTGTTTATCAAACACAAATATTGTACTTTTACTGTTTCTTGATAAATGTGTTGCACTCAACATATTACTTCAAAAACAAACATAAGACTCAAATATCAAAAGAACACTGTCCTACAGAATTAAAAAAAATATATATATGCGTGAATACATGTATTTACAATTGTAGGATGACAAGCCAACATGTGAATAAAGAGATGCATTTTATAATCAACACGTCACAGATGATGTTTCTGATCACTGATCAAATCAATGAGACGTATTGATGAGATGTGACGATGAGAAAAGTCCAGCAGCAAACAATCAGTCAGCATGTGTGCAGTTGGTTGACGGTCCCTTGTTTGTGAGGATCATCATCAGAGAGATTCCACAGCAGAACACCAGGCTCTTCACTATCAGCACTGTGGACAGCAGACAGAGCAGCTTCACCTGAGACTGAGACTGGAAGGACACTGACAGACAGACAGACAGGCAGGCAGACAGACAGACAGACAGACAGACAGACAGACAGACAGACAGACAGACAGACAGACAGACAGACACAAAGACAGACAGACAGACAGACAGACAGACAGGCAGACAGACAGACAGGTGATTATTGATAAAGTGAACAGAGTGATGTGCAGCTGTGATGCAGCAGAACATTGCAGCTGTCCATGCAGAGAGGCAGCAGCTGATCTTACAGTGAGCTTGCTGCAGAGCTGGCAGGTCTGCTGGTTCTCTCTCTGGAGGACAGGAGGCTGCTGGAAACAGAGAAGGAGGGAAATGTTTGTAGGTGCAGTGAGAAACATCAGAGGTGTTTGCCAGCGTCTCCACATGAAGCTGAATCAGTGCTGAACACAGTCATCCAGCCTTCATCCCCTTGTTGTGTCTGGGCCTCCACTGTTCCTCCCTCGTGCTGGACGTAGCAGCTGTATTTATATGTGCCGTCCTGTTGCTGATGGATCAGCCAGATGGAGGCGCTGCGTCCCGGCTCTCTGATCTCCAGCTGCTCTCCCTCAGCAGGGTCCACATCCTCCAGCCGCTCGTCCTCCTTCTGTCTTTTCCAGGAGAAGCGGACCAGAGGAGGAAACATGGCTGAGGCCAGACACAGCAGGGAGCTCTTCCCCTCCAGGTGGACTGTGGATGCTGCTGGGTAGACGCTCACCATGGGCTTCACTACCTGCTCATCTGGAGGTGGACAGCAGCAACAAGCAGCACAAACATTCACTCAGTCAACAGCTGTTTTCGTTTATTTTCGTCAAATCATTAAAACACAGATCATCAGTTACGGTGCATCATAAACGTACATTTCAACTAATAATTAAATTCAGTTACAATGATATGTTCACATGTAAAAATATCCATCCATCCATTATCTATGCACTGCTTAATCCTCACTAGGGTCATGGGGGGGGCTGGAGCCTATCCCAGCTGACTCAGGTGAAGGCAGGGGACACCCTAGACAGGTCGCCAGTCTGTCGCAGGGCTACATATATAGACAAACAATCACTCTCACATTCACACCTACGGGCAATTTAGAATAATCAATTAACCTCAGCATATTTTTGGACTGTGGGAGGAAGCCGGAGTACCCGGAGAAAACCCACGCATGCACAGGGAGAACATGCAAACTCCATGCAGAAAGATCCCGGGAAAGCCGGGACGCGAACCAGGGATCTTCTTGCTGCAAGGTGAAAGTGCTAACCACTACACCACTGTGCAGCCCCATGTAAAAATATTACAAGTTAAATATGTTATATTTTAAAATAAATGATTACATCATTCCTAATGGTAAAATTTACCATTTAAATATGTGCAGTATTTGACATTTACCCCAAAATACTTTTCAAACTGTATTTTCTTACATCAAATTTAATTTCTATTCTATATCAAACACACATTAAGATGCATAGAAGTGATTATATTTTACTGCTTTTTAAAAATGTTTCACAGTTTTAATTAATAATATATTGTCTTCTTTATCGTTTCTTTTATTGTCACTCTCTATTGTCTTGTATATTTTAATATCTTGTAAAGCACACTGAAACTCCAGTTTTGAAGGTGTATGGAAATAACATGGAAATAACATTAATTATTATTTTCTGAACTTTGTTTCTCTGATTGTACACCAATTTTTTTAATTTTTAAAAGTGCATTATTTCTGTTTATTCTCGTAATATTTTTCAGACTACGTTTGAATTCACATTGTTTTAGATATTAAAATTTTTTTTAATAACAGCATGTAAATTTTACTGTTTACATTATTTGTCACATATCTGTTCCATCATATTTAAAATGAAGATTTCTTTTAGATACATTTATCAACATGTGTTGCGTTTTGTTTAACATTAGTGTTCTTCTGTTCGGAAACCAAGAGACGCCACAGAATTTCTGAGATGATCAAACATTGAATATTTCTAACATCACTGATATTTGAAGAAATAAAGAATAACTTTAGTTGTTCAGTCAGATTTCGACATGTTTTCACACATTATTGAGCTTTTCTTATGGAACAGTGGCTGCAGATGAATCCTCCACTAATGATGGAAAAACTAATATTTAAAGCCTGAAACAGCACAAACTGACTTTAAACACATTTTCAGCTTCACAATAAAACAGCAGAAGAAAAGAAATGTTAGTTCTTACCTGTTACATACAGTTTAGTTCCAGAGCCAAAGATGAAGAACCAGTTTCCTCCCACAGTGAAAAATCCTCGTACAAAAACCTGCTGCTGAATGTTTGCTCAGTTCTACACACTGTAGCACATCTTTCACTTCTCAAAGATGCTTCTAGAGATGAAAACATACAAATATGAATAAATAATGAAGTGATGGTGTAACAGTAGACTGTAGTTCTCTGAACTATGTGATCCTGGACTGTAGTTTACTGCTGTCTTCATGTCACAGACACTGTTTGTTGATCTGGAGGTTTTTGTACAGACTGCAGGTAGAATGAATCACTGTGGAAACCTGATATCCCACAGCTGCAGTAGTAGGAGGCTGAATGTTGGAGTTTAACTTCTTTAATCTTCAACTCACAGCCGTTCTGTTTCTTCACAGCTGAGAAATCATCTTTCTGAGGATGATTGTAATCTGAATCTATGTTACCATCACTTCTATTAATATCAAGAATCACTCTGAATGTTTCTGTTTCTTTCTTCTGGTACCAGTAGACATAGTTGCTTCCACACTTATCAGTTTGTCGGCAGCTGAAGGAGGCTGATTCTCCGACTCTCCTGGTCAAAGTCAGATCGTCCTGAATCAGCTGTGCTGCCATGGCAACCAGCCCTGCAGAGACACACACAGGTAGATGAAGGTCAGTGTGACAGCGTTTGTTCCAGGTGGACTTTGCCGCCTCCTGATTGGCTGGAAACACTCACCTGAACACAGACAGCACAGAGCAGCAGCTGGGAGGAGAAGCATCTTGTGCAGTGGTGTTTCCTCTGGAGAAGCTGAGCACAAGTGGAGCTCTGATGCAGCTGAGGCCAAACCGGGACGAGCTGTGAGAGCAGACCGGGCCACGTGCTTTCTATCAGGTCCTCAAAGCTCCCATCAGCCCCTGTTAGCGGCCCACAGATAAGCTGCTGCTGCTGCTGCTGCTGACTGACAGCTCAGCTCAAGCTGCTGTGTGCTTTCATGCTCTGGATTTAAAGCTGACGGCAGATCCACTAAATCTGCTTCACATCATGCAGAAAGACTGAAAACATTCATGTTCCCACAAACACATTCAGGTTGGTGGACAATTTAGAGACACAGACTGTTATCTGTTGTTGAATGCTACAAATCCACACAACTCCTTAACACTGACTTCATTATTTATTAACTTAACTTTTTAAACATGTGAACACTTTTTCATGTTCTGTGTTTATTGTCTTAATTCCTTTTGTAAATTTATTTCTGCCACATGATTACAGACAACATTCCCAGCATTCACTTGAACAGATTTAGTATTTTTGGCAACTTTGAGATCTGCGTGATTTTAAATAAGTAAGAGGGTTTATTCATATAAGTGTATTTTCAGGACCGCATTTTAATGACTCATGATTTTCATGCCACCTGCTGAACTGGATGAGCTGCAAAGACTTCATTTATGTCCTAAATAGAACGATAGTCATAGTGTGAGTATGAAATATGAATTCCTTGTGAGAAACTGTTTTAACTTGTCGTCAGCTTCTACAAACCATCATGTTTTAGCTAATATTAGCTTGCTTCCTTCACTGTCTCTCATCTTAACTCATTACGGACAAAAGAAGAACTACATACAGTTAATAAAATATATCAATACTTTATCTGTCATAACTGTTAATGCCGCTTCAGAGTTGTTCTTGTATTTTGTCTCTCTTCAACCTTTCAAACATGAGGTTTTGAACCTACAAAGGCCATAGCAAATGATTTCATTGGTATTTTACCTGATAATGACAGTATGAAACTTCAGGAAGTAGCATTTTTAGGTATAATGAACATTTAAAATCCTAATTTGTTAGTTAGACGGGATAATTTTGGATATAAAAACAAGGCAGTGGTGAAGTGCATGAAGGGAGGGTCAGCCCACTATTTACCCAAACTTACAACAGACAATATCAAATACAGCTGTTTCCAAATGATGTAAAACTCAAGGAGACACACAGAAGAGTCATCAGGATGAAGGCGCCCTCTTGTGTTGTGCATCAGTTTTCACATTTCAGTTGTGAACCTACAGGAAGACCAGTAAAAACTTGACTGAGGCTTCAGAAGGTCAAACATCACCAGAAGGACAAATGAGAAGCATCAATCAGCACTTCAGATCAACCAGCACATGTTCTGTCCCAGAGGTGGAGTTCAGGTTAATGGAGTTAGAAAAGTTGGAATAGTGATAAATAAACTAAGTTCTCTCCTTCTGGTCTCAGTCAGAACTCGTACTGCCCAGTTTAGAAGCAGCTCAAGTGGAAATCTGCACTTCAGACATGAAAATGTTGAATTCTTCCTGTCTGGACCTTTTATTCAGAAGATTAGTAGTGATATTACAAACAAATGACCAAGTTAGGGATAGAATAATCATTTCAATGTGTAATTTAAGCATAAATGATGGAATCCAGAATCCAAACACTGTTTATTTATTGTCATTTATTAGCAGATTAACATGAAGCTGAATCTCAGGTTTGTCAACAATCTAGAAACAAGACAAATGAAAAAAAGAATGATCGCTCTAGTCAGATTATTAAAATAACTATTTACTGAAATGAAAATATATTTCGACAGAAGAGCCACCATAAATATCAAATCCTATGTATAATATTCTTTTAAAGACAAATCAAGTGCACATTTGAATTTAAGGTAAATTTACATCACCTCAGCTGATTCCCTAAATGCATCACAAACATGAGATTGAATAAACATGAATTTAAATCAAAGACATGCAAAAACAAGACTCAGAAACATATTAAAAGTCAGATATTGTTACATTTTCATGCATATTTCAGGATATAATGTCAAAATCAAAACACTTATGCATAAATCCAACAAAATCTTTACAAATATTTCCGTAAATAAAAGAAATGAAGGACACATTTGCAAAAAAGAGTTGATTTTTCCATCACCTCAGCTAGTTCCTTAAATGCATCATGAACATGACATTGAAAAAACAAGAATCAGAAACACATTAAAAGTCAAATATTGTAACATTTTCAAGCATTTTTCAGGAAGTAAATAGTTTCTGAGAAGGTTAAATGTGAAAACGGAAATATTTACAGTAAAATGTCAAGAATGAAACATGAATGTTATGATTTCATGTCTAAACCTAACACAGATGCAGATTTTTTGTTTGATGTTTAAATCTCGCAGCTATAAAAATTGTGTGACTCAGTGGTTCAGTGACGAGTCAGAAAACTTGTCAGGATCAACATAAACCTCCATCAAACATCACTTATTGTGTCCTGATGCTTTAAAATCAGACTCAACATGTTGCTGTTTTCACACTGAACCAACACCAGCCTCATGGTGAAGTTTCACCTTCATGAAAATCAACATCACAACACATGAAACCACCTCAAGTCCACAACGATACAACATCTGTTGTCTGATGTGTGTCACGACTCAACAAAACGTCTTCACACCCAAACTGGATCAAATCACAGTTTCTACTTGTTGGTCCTGTGGAATAAATCCTCTTTACTGACTGAGAAACTGAAACATGGAAACATCAAGACAAATGAAAGTTATTTTTCAGTGAAGAAAGTTGGAAGGAAGTCAAAGATGAGCAGAAGAAGAAATGAGAAGATAAACAAGTTCTGACAGTCACTGTTTGGTTGACAGTTGATCTCTGTGCAGTGTAGAAATAAAACAACAATGAGCTGTGAGCAACAATGATGGAGACTAAATGAGTGAAAGAATCAAAGACACAATCAGACTCACTGCACCTTCAGTTACCTCTGTCTACTTCAGTTTACACAACTCAGCACTTGATCCAGTACCATAAACTCCAAGTCCAGCATGTATCTGCTGAGTGAATGTGGTCTGGACTCTGTGGAGGAGAGTCATGGTTTCAGAGACGCTGTAGAAGGACAGAATACCTGCACTGTGATCCAGGTAAACTCCAACTCTGGAGGACGGAGGACCTGAGATGAGAGTTTGGATGTTGTTGTACCTGAATGTATAACTGTTTTGGAAACAATATAATGCCCAAGATTTGTCATTATATCCAAATACACTTTCATTCCAGCTTCCTGTTCTGCTGATATCCTTGTATGCTACTGATACATAAACTCCTATTCCTCTCCACTCCACCTCCCAGTAACAACGTCCAGTCAGACTCTCTCTACTCAGGACCTGATAACATCCAGTGAATCTGTCTGGATGATCAGAATAAGACTGCTGTTGATCCATATATGTTACTTTTCTGTTCCCTTCAGATAATACCAGCTTTCTCTGTGCTGTGTTTGGATCCAGAGTGATTTGACGTGAATATTTCAAGAATCCAGCTCTGGTCTTTGGCTCTGCTTGTGAATCTGACAGTGAAACATCCACTTGAGTCCCTGTCAGTGAGATGTTTGTCCATGTGTCCCTCACAATGTCCTGTAGATGATCTCTGAGCTCTGACACAGCTGCTGTCACCTCCTCAAAGTGTCTCAGAGGATGGATGTTGATGCTGGATGAGTGTGTGGACTCACTGAGTGCTGACACTGAGGGGTAGTTGTGGAGAAACTGGTTGTGATCCTCTGTGTGTGAGAGCTGCTTCAGCTCAGCATCTTTCCTCTTCAGATCTCTGATCTCCTGCTCCAGCTTCTCCTTCAGCTCTTTGACTCCACTCACTTCAGTCTCCTGCTGGGATCTGATCTGCTGCTCCACATCTCGGCCTGTTTTCTGGATGAGATGGATCATGTGGGTGAACATCTCCTCACTGTCCTCCACTGCTTTATCAGCAGAGCCATTGATGGCCTCCAGCTGCTGTTGGAGCAGCTTCACATCTTTCTCTCTGTCCTGGATTCTCTGCTGGATGTTTTGTCGACTCACCTCCAGCTCTCTCTGCCTCTCCGTCCTTTCTGCTGCAGCTGAGACTGTGTCGTGGCCTTTATGTTCATCCACAGAGCAGAGATAACAAATAGACTGCTGATCAGTGCGGCAGAACATCTTCTTCACCTCATCGTGATGAGAGCAGATGTTCTCCTGGAGCTTCTTGGAGGGTTCCACCAGCTGGTGTTTCTGGAATGGAGGTGAATCATAGTGAGTCTGAAGGTGTTTCTCACAGAAAGAGGCCAGACAGAATAAACAGGACTTGAAGGCTTTCAGTTTCCTCCCAGTGCAGACATCACAGGACACATCTTCATCTCCAGCATAGCAGTGATCAGCAGCAGCAGCTTGGAGTCCAGTCTTCTTCAGCTCCTCCACTAAAACTGCTAACATGATGTTTTTCTCCAGGACAGGCCTCGGTGTGAAGATCTTCCTGCACTGAGGGCAGCTGTAGATTCTCTTCTCATCCTCTCCATCCCAGTGGGCTTTAATACACTTCATGCAGTAGCTGTGTCCACAGGAAAGAGTCACCGGATCCTTCAGTAGATCCAGACATATTCATCTAAATTACAGACCTTCACTCCCTATATAATTTTTACAGAAATTTGTTTCCTATGTTCTGTTTATTCAATTATTATTATTGTTATTGTTATTATTGTTATTGCAGAAGCATGACATTTTGCAGCTAAAGTACAGTCAGCTGACAGCTGTCATTTAAAATAAACTATGATGTTCAGTTACAGTCAGAGCTGGAGTGAGACTCATTTTCATCCCTGGAGTTTCATGCCTCAGACCAGCCCACTTTAGATCATGACCTATTATTATTATTATTATTATTATTATTAAAATCATTTCATTATAACCTTACATGTTAAGACTACAATAGCACACTCTTCTGTAAAGCCTTGTAATTCAGTGTGTTTTTCTAAAATAGTTCCAATTCAGTGCAAGTAAGGGCTGCTTCACAACGTGGATTTATTTCAACATTAGTGCACATCTCCAACATTATCTTTACAAAAATATCACAATCTATATTCTGTTCAGATAAGTGTTCACAGACATCCAGAAGTTAAAAATTAAATAAAATAAATAAAAATATAAAATTTAAAAACTAAAAAAGTAGAATAAAAAGTGTTGCACATTCTAATAACACTATCATCTCTTTTTCCTCTGCAAGGAAACATTTACATCACAACTTAGATTTCACAATATGAGAACATTTTGTTAAAGGGCAAATCTCCAACACTATTCTTTACAACATCAGAATGTATGTATTATTAAAATACATCCTGTGACTGAGGGAGAGCAAAGTGATCCAAACGATCAACCGCTTCATCTTCATCTGTCTGATCCCTAACTTGTGGTTCAGGTTCTGCTGCTGGAATCAGTCACTTCCTCCAGTTTCTCTAGACTCACCTGCACCTGGATCACAATAAAAAATAATCATCTGTACACACATTTAGACTTAACCAATTAAGATATTTTCAATGGCAAAATTTGCAGGCTTATTTCATATTACTTCCATTCTATTCCCTTTCAGTTGTGGGCTTTGTGTATTTACTATCTTAGTTTTAATGATCAAAAAAAAAAAACGGGTCACTGCTATTTTTTGAGCATAGAAAGTGGTTATATTGGAACTAATGCTTGCTTGTTCACACTTTCCGTTACAACAGCTCACCTGTTATTTCCATACTGACAGCAGTAATCCCTTCATCACTACTGGCTCTGCTTCTGACACTAAATCACATTTTTAAAATGGTCATAATTCTCAGCACAAATCTCCACTTTTTTCAAAGCCTTCTGATCAGTTCAGGTCAGTTTCATCAATGCAGTGCTGAATCATCCAGCATCTCAGGGCACTTCTCATATAGAGCAGGTCTACATCATACTCTTCATTATATTAATTCTAATAATATGCTCTCAATGAGCTCCACTCTGCTGCTTGGTGCTGGATCTTTCTTCAGACTCTGAGAGGCTACAAGACAAAGTTTCCCAGTTATGTGGCATCGCATCACACTATTATTTAAATTATATAATGTTATGTTATTTTCCACAACGTCACACAATTCACTGACTTGATAATTAACTTGAACGGTGGTTTGCAGGAAAAGTTCAACATCTTGTCGTACCCGTTTCATCGTCCTCATTTGTCGATTTGTGTTCAAACCACGAGCTCGTTTTAGTGAAAAAGTCTACAATTTCAGCACATTTGGCTGCATGTGTTTCCAGAGCCTTCCTCTTTTTAATTCTTCCCCACCCTTGCTCTTTCTATGTTCCATCTTTCAGACACCTCTGACCGTGTGCAGGGACGTGCTACGTCAGGATGCGTCTGCAAAAAAAGGAAAACAGAGCTGCAGTGGAGGCGGCTGAGGGACCGCTGCAGCAGCCCGGTGCCATGACTGAACACCGGCACAACAAAACAAAACAAAACAAAACAAAAAGTAAACACCGACCCTCGCTGCTCAAACATCAGACCGGCCCATCGGGAACCGTCCCGGTCCTCCCGATTAGCCACTCCAGGCCTGGTTACAGTCTAACTGAACGTTACGGTATTTTACTTCTACCGTTTTATTTTGAAGGCGGAAGTTAAAAAAAAAGATAAAAACATCCGGCGAAGTGAAGCCAAATCGTTGCTAACATTAGCTTAGTCAAACCGCTGCAAACATGAGCTTCACTGATATGTGGATGTTTGTATAGACGGTTGTTTTGTCGTGTCTCAGATTAATATTTTATCACTTCAAGATGAGTTCAGTCCAGAATCTGAGAGAGTTGATCAACCAGCGACTAACTGCTGCTGCTGAAGAAATATTCACAGAGTTTGAGAAAACCATCGTCCAGTACGAGGAGGAGATCGATCGTCAGCGCAGACTGCTGGATAACATCTGGAAACCACAGATAACACAACACACAGCAGGTTTGTAGAACTGAGATGGTCTGAATGAGCTGATAGAAGTAAAGTGAGGAGCTGCGGTTTGTGTGGATGAACAGCAGGATAACTTTCACATTTCTCTACCGACTCCATGGTGATCTTTAAATTTCAGGGTTTATAAAGACCCCAAAGAAATCAGGCAAACATCAGAAAGACTTGTCAGATTTTCAACTTTCCGATGGTCCTTGAACTTGTCATGTATGACATGCAGTTCATCTAAATGACTGTATTATACATGTCACAGTCAATAATCTACCAAAAGGTTGTTGGCACCAAATTGAGTATCAAAACTTAAAACTACACACAACTACACAACTGGCAAGCAACCACTGACTCAGCTGCAACTGACAGCCACATGACAAAAGTTAAATTGACTGTTCAAGTGAACTGCAGACGCACAGAAGAGAAGACAGGAGAGATTGAGAAAGAAAAAGTAATCTGGATCAATAAAATAAATGCAGCATGGCTCAAAGTAGAAAGAGTTGATGTGCATAGCAGTGTGAAAAAGTGTTTGTCAAGGTTGTAAAAATGGACATAGTTATCTATACTTTGTAGAGTCACTGTTTTCCAATGTTGGTAGAACCTGTGGGCACTTGGAAATAAATGTGCATACTGATTGCAGTTTTTTCAGTTGTTTTGTAAAAGTATTGTTCAACGAAACTCATATTTTGTTTAAATCTGTCAGAACTGTGTCATACTGCACAGACGACATTTCAGTGCTCTGTTTCCATAGAGGTAAAAGACTTTATAGTGCAGTAAAGGATGAGCCCACTGTGGGGAAAAATGTGTCTGCCCAGACAGTGCTTGGAGGTCAGAGGATTAAATATCTTTGTTCGGATGTTTGTTTCCTTACCATCATGTTACTAACCCTTTCTCATGTGCCCCATTGTCCCTCCAGATCTCCCACAGCAACATGTGTTTAAAGAGGGCATTGGTCTCGCTAATCAGCAGCTCTGTAACCAGGAGACAAACTTTTGTCTGGACCAGGAGGACCCAGAGCCACCACAGATTAAAGAGGAACAGGAGGACCTCTGCACCAGCCTGGACCACACAGACACAGAGCCTCCACAGATTAAAGAAGAACAGGAGGACCTCTGCACCAGTCTGGACCACAACGACCCAGACCCTCCACTGACTAAAGATGAACAGGAGGAACTTGGTATCAGTCAGCAGGGAGTGCAGATTGTACTGACGGATACAACTGATACCTTGCTATTGACTCCTACTGATGAAGACAGTGACAACAGTGAAGTAGAGCCAATCAGCGACAAGCTCCTCTCTTACAATTCGCCAGTAGCGGACAGTCCACATCAAGAAGGAAGTAAGCATGTCGACTCAGGGTCAACTGGAAATGCAGCTCTGAAGCCAAAGAAGAGTCATAACAGAAAGAGCAGTCAGAGTCACAGTGTAGACAACTCAGTCCATATGAGACTACACAAAGGTGACAAACGGCATTCTTGTGAAATATGTGGGAAACGTTTCTACCGAAGTGATCATGTGATTGTCCACATGAGAACTCACACAGGTGAGAAGCCGTATTCATGTAAAACATGCGGGAAAAGTTTCAGTCAACGTGGTAGTCTGACTGCCCACATGAGAACTCACACAGGTGAGAAACCTTATTCCTGTGAAAGATGTGGGGAATGTTTCCGTTACTATCAGGGTTTGTCCACCCACATGAGAACTCACACAGGTGAGAAACCTTATTCCTGTGAAAGGTGTGGAAAAAGTTTCTCTTATTATCAGTGTTTGCGGTCCCACATGAGAACTCACACAAGTCAGAAGCTGTTCTCTTGTGAAAAATGTGGGAAAAGTTTCAACCAAAGTGGTAATCTGACTATCCACATGAGAACTCACCAAGGTGAGAAGTTGATTTCTTGCAAAACATGTGGGAAAGGTTTCAGTACAAGTAGGAGCTTGACTGCCCACATGAGAACTCACACAGGTGAGAAGCCATATTTTTGTGAGATATGTGGAAAAACTTTCAGGCAAAGTGGTGATCTGATTGTCCACATGAGAATTCACACAGGTAAGAAGCATTACCCCTGTAACACATGTGGGGAGAAATTTAAAAAAGCATCAACACTGAAAAGTCACATGAGAACTCACAAGTGAGAAGCTGTAGTGCTGGAACAACGGTGGAAACAGAGCTTGAAAAAGCATGCATTCATTCATTCATTCATTCATTCATTCATTCATTCATTCATTCATTCATTCACATCTTTCAGGGTAAAATTAGACCTTGTATATTTAAAGCACACTCAGACCACTTCAAAAATGATTCTTGAGTTTACTGGATGTCAGACTGTGAGACATGGATCTTTTAAAGCTGTCCTATTGATATGTCGCGACTGTTACAGAAATACATTGCATTTACAAATGGAAGACACCTGGAGACGTCATATTTCTGACTAAAGACCTAATAGTTCATTTAATGTTGGTTATCAATTTCTGCTGTAGTTGAGTAGAAAGAGAGGATGTTGGTTTGATTTAATGTAGTGAATATGAGACATGAATGTATTTTATTATTTTAGTAATTCTCATGTTGAGTTCATGTGTATGTAAATTAGCCGCAGTCCAGTTCATCTTCAATCTGTATTTCTGTGGTGGTTTTTTGAAATTAAACTAGTTTCTGTAGTGTAGTAGCATCTGGAAGTAACAGACCTGACTGGTTTCATGTCAGATAAAGATTCAGCTTTCTATAAGCCAGTTTCATTTAAAAGTTCAACCCGTAGAGATTTCAGTTTCCTTCAGAGAAGTTTGTTCAGATCCGATGACTTTGATGTAACACACTTGAAGTTTTGCTTTGTGAGTGCTGTAATGAGATGAATTGTAACTTCAGTCTGGTTGGCTGAAAAAATGTTGATGATACTTGACTGTTTGTGTGTTTTTTGTATTTTGTTGCTGCTGACAGATTTTCCTGTCTGTTTAAAAGTAAAACAAACTGGTTGAGACCAAGTCCTATTATCTTTGTGTTCCATCAAGCTATATAAAAATGACAGCCCTCAGTACAAGAACGTGAGTACACCTTTCATTACTGAGCTTCAAATCTTTCATTTTGTCTATACTTACTATGCCCACCTTTATATTACCTGACAGCCTCAGTCCTCCTCAGCTTGGAGGTCACCACAGTTATACAAATGTCTGCAGAGATATTGTGCCATTCTTCAGAGATGCTCCTTACCAGAGGGGTTGTGTTGCTCTTCATTTGTCTTTTAAAATCCCTAAAAGATGTTCTACTGGATTCAAGTCAGCTAATATACTTGTCCATGTCCTATTTCTCACTTTGTCCTCCTTCTTTAAAAAAAAAAAAATGTGATTTTTAAGACTTGTGATCAGTCCAGAAAGGGCAGCACTGAGTCTTTTCTTTTTCTTTTTATGTGCTGATAGATTTGTATATCATCTGCAAACCATTGAATATAATCTTATATGAGTATATACAACAAAACAAGATTCAAAATGGAGCCTTGAGGGACCCACCAAGTGAGCAGAGTGAGTGAGTGAGTTTGAAGACAGTACCTTTAGTCCATGACCATGAAGTGTTCAAGGTGTGATATAAAGATTCCCTGATTGGTTGAGGGCAGCAGTTGGGACGAGAATCACCAGAACAGCAGAGTGGGTCATTAAAAACTCTTCAAAGAGCTGTTTCAGATCTGTGACATGGTTTAGTACCAGACAGAAATATTTCATAAATGCTCTGGTTAAAAAATTTGCAGCTGAATAAAAAATACTTTTCTTCCCAAAACGTTGGATGGAAAAAGTAACTTAGAAATTGGTGTGAAGTTAGAGATAACAGAAGGATCCAGATATTTCATTTTGAAAAGAACAACAGTCTGGGTCCATCCAAATCTAAATTCCAGTAATTTCCGGACACCAGAGCAATGGTTCCATCCACCACTTAAGAAACAAGGATCAGTCATGGTAGAGGACACCAGGTAAGCCTTAAAAAGATAGAAGTAGTTACATTAGTTGCAGAAGAAGCAGTCGCAGTGGCAGTAGTGTCTTGTCAGTAGCAGCACAAGTAAGAAAAAACTAGGTGCAGTGTGTTGTTGCAGATGGTAGCAGTTTGACAGACTTGTACAGTAACAGTATTGCAGTATTTGAAGCAGTACTTTGACGCCGCAGTCTTGGCAGTAAGAATAAATCATTGTGATGTGATGTGATGTTGATTGCACTAGAGAGCAGCAGTGTAACACCAATCATCCTGACTGCAGCAGCCAATAGCATGTGACTTTCAAGACTGCACTGGTAGGACCACACTTGTGGCAGAACCTCCTACTGCAATGGATGATCACAAAAGTGTGCAACTTCGTTATACATGAAATACATTTTTTTTCTAATTTAAATGGTTTATTAAAGGAGTATTCCACACAATGTGCCACTTCATGTCCAAGTACTTGTAATTTCAAAGGTTAACATTACTTTTAAAACAAGTTATGAATTTAAAGGTTTATACAATTATTATTATTATTATCGACATGACATTTTGTCGCTAAAGTACATTCAGATGACAGCTATCATTCAAAATAAACTATAATGTCCAGTTCGACGAGTACGTGAAGTAGATAAAAAAAATCTTCTACCGTTTTAGTTTGAAGGCGGAAGCAAAAAAAATAAAGATTAAAAATATCCGGCGGAAATGACGCCAAACCGTTGCTAATGCTAACATTAGCTTAGTCAAACCGCTGTAAACATTAGCTTCACTGATGTGTGGATGTTTTTATAGACGGTTGTTTTGTCGTGTCTCAGATTAATATTTTATCACTTAAAGATGAGTTCAGTCCAGAATCTGAGAGAGTTGATCAACCAGCGACTAACTGCTGCTGCTGAAGAAATATTCACAGAGTTTGAGAAAACCATCGTCCAGTACGAGGAGGAGATCGATCGTCAGCGCAGACTGCTGGAAAACATCTGGAAACCTGAGATAAAGTTACACACAACAGGTTTGTGGAACTGTGATGGTCTGAATGAGCTGATAGAAGTAAAGTGAGGAGCTGCGGTTTGTGTGGATGAACAGCAGGATAACTTTCACATTTCTATACCGACTCCATGGTGGTCTTTAAATTTCAGGGTTCATAATAATCCCAAAGACATCAGGCAAACATCAACTCACTTACTTTGGTGACTGAATATACATAATTGTCCTAATGAAGTGTGAAAGCCACGTTTGCCTTTATCTATAGATAATGTATGGTGATTTAATACACATGGAATGTACAGAAATACAACATTGATTTCTGGTTGAATTGATCCATTTTGTGTTTGATGTGTGCGTTGTCATAAGAACCATGTCTATTTCCAGCAAAATAAGCCAACATGTTATCTTTTTCAAAATAATCTCGTAGATTACACCATTTATCAGAAACTACTCGTCGTGTGACACATGGTTCATTGAAATGACTCTGTTCTACGTGTCATTCAAAAATTCACCAAAAAATAGTTGTTTGTACCAGATTCTTGATGAAAAAAAAATGTGGTGCTCTTAAGTGCAACAGACAGACTGACTTAGCTCAGACCTACAGTCAAATGACAAAAATTCTACAATAAAGTTTTCAGTTAACATGCAGACTGTGTTTGAAGCGACGACAAAAGAGATTGACAGCAAAATAAAACATATCAAGTCAATAACATCAATGCAGCATGGCTCACAAACAGTATGACGCAGACCCATTTTAATTATATTATACATTTTAATGGTAATTCATGCCAAAACTGTCATACTGCACAGAAGACATTTGTGAGTTGTCTCTACTTTTGGCCATGGTGGTGCTGTTTCCATCGAGGTGCAAGACTTTATATTGCACTAAAAATGTGACAGCAGCAAAAACTGCCCAGACAATGCTTGGGCTTCAGAGGATTAACTGTACTTGCTCAGACGTGTGTCACCTATCGTCACCTTTAGCAACCTTTTTCTTTTGTCATTTTACTTTCCAGATCTTTCACAGCAACATGTCCAGGAGGAGAATGTTCTTGCTGAGGAGAATCTCTGCAACCAGGAGATGCAAGAGGCTGATATGGTGGTTCAGCGTAAATCCAAATGTGAAGAAATTTCCAGAGAAATATTGAGAGTTTCCAATAAAACACACGGCCAGTTCAATGAAGAGATCAATTATCAACGCAGGCTGAAGGATATCATCTGGAAACCACAGCTAGGATTGCACAGAATAGGTATGTAAAACTATGATGGTCTGAATGAACTAACAAAGGAATGTGACTAATGTCAGATCCTAATCGGAGCTCTACATTATTTTTTAGGGGCTTTCAAGAAAATTAGGCTTCTAATGCAATACATAGCATTAATGTATGTGTTTTGTAAAGTGTAAACACACAACATGAACCCTACAGAGTGTATAAGACACAGGGGAAATTGACTTTCATTGTTTGACTCCAGCAGTGTTTCCCTGAGATCCACTGTTATTGGGTGTTGTTCTCTACGGATATTTTGTCGTGACTTTCAGATGGTTGAAGTTGAAATCCATACAACTTTGATTTTAGATGAATTAACAGTTGTTAGGAAGCTTTTATTGCACTTAGAATAGACCACTGTGTAATGTGGTCTTCACTTCACCTGTCTGCTCACATTTCACTATATGTGTTATTTTCTTTAAGTAGTTGTCACCCACATAGTTGCCATCACATAACCAAAGCTTATTTGATTCCAACTAGATTTGTGGTGTATATATATATATATATATATATATATATATATATATATATATATATATATATATATATATATATATATATATATACACTTTGGAACAAACTGCCCCCTGACATGCGCACCATCACTGACTTTGGCCTTTTCAAAGCCCGGCTCAAAACATATCTTTTCAGACTGGCTTTTAATACTCAGTAATGCGGGGACATTTTATTTTATTTTATCTTATTTTATTTTGATTTTATTTGTTGACATGTGTTCTATTGTTCCTTTCTTTTAATTTGCTTTTATTCTAATTTTATTGTTTGATTTTAACTGGAAAGCACTTTGGTCACCTTTGAGTGTTGTAAAGTGCTCTATAAATAAATCTTGATTGATTGATTGATTGATTGATTGATTGATTGATATATATATATATATATATATATATATATATATATATATATATATATATAAAAATAAATCATTTGAGGTCCATGCAGACCCCAGCCAGACTGTACATATTTTATTTATGTATGTTTGTGTTATGTTGCTCTTGTGATGACTGCTTCGGTTGCATTGTGTTTCATTTCAGTTCAGGAATTCTTAATAATAATAATAATAATAATAATAATAATAATAATAATAATAATAACAATAATAATAATAATACCTTTAGTTTATAATGCACTTTACATATAAAATCTCAAAGTGCTACAATACATTTAAAAGAAACATTTTAGAAACAGTAGTAATATGTTAGAGCTTAAATAAGAATGTCTTCAGCCCTTTCTTAAATGACTCCAGGGACTGTGGGGCCCTCAGGGGTGGTGGTAGTGTGTTCCACAGTTCAGGAGCAGCTGTCTGCAACGCTCTGTCGCCCATTGTTCTCAGGTTGGATCTTGGAGTGCACAGAAGGTTGGTATTAGTGGATCGAAGTTGTCTGGAGGTGGAGCGAAGGGTTAAGAGTTCTGAGAGGTAGTCCGGGGCATGTCCATGAATGCACTGGTAGGCAAGCAGACAGATTTTGTACTGGATGCGTTTTGAGATTGGAAGCCAGTGGAGGTTACGGAGGACAGGTGTGATGTGTACGTCTTTGGGCGTCCTCGTCAGGATCCTAGCGGTGGTGTTTTGCACGTGTTGAAGCTTTTGGAGGCTTTTTGTGGGGATCCCGACGAGGAGGGCATTGCAGTAGTCCAGCCTGGAGGAGACAAAGCCATGAACCAGCTTCTCAGCATCGGAGGGGGAGAGAGTGGGATGAAGTTTTGAGATGTTTTTTAAATGAAAAAATAAGATTTTACAGAGATTATGTATGTGGTGTTCAAATGACAAATGTGGGTCAAAGATGACTCCCAAATTTCTGACAGAGAAAGAGAGAGGAATGGAGAAATCAGAGAGTGAGATAGCAGAGATGGGAGAGGATTTGAGCTGGTGAGGGGTCCCTATGAGAATGGCTTCAGTCTTAGAAGCATTCAGTTAAAGGAAGTTTTCTGCTAACCATGCCCTTGTCTCCTCCAGGCAGGCCATCAGGGCTGATGGTGCCGAAGTGGAATTGGGGTCAGTGTGCAGGTAGAGCTGAGTGTCATTGGCATAGCAATGAAAGGACATTCCATGCTTGCCTATGATGTGGCCCTGGGAGAGCATGTAGATGTTGAAGAGGGTGGGGCCAAGGACAGACCCTTGAGGGACCCCACAGGTGACAAAGTGGGGTCTTGACTTGGCATCCCCCAGGACCACATACTCAGTTCTACCTGCCAGGAAGGATTTGAAGCAGTCTAGCACAGTACCAGACAGACCAATATTGTATTGCAGTCGGTGGAGAAGGATGTTGTGATCAACTGTATCAAAGGCAGCTGTTAAGTCCAGAAGAATGAGAAGTGATGGACAGCCCTGGTCAGAGGCCACCAAAAGGTCATTGGTGACCCTGACCAGGGCTGTCTCTGTACTGTGGGCTAAACGGAAACCAGACTGGAATTTCTCGTATAGTGAGTATGTGGATACATACAACCTTCTCCAGAACCTTCGAAAGGAATGGAAGGTTTGAGATAGGTCTGTAGCTGGCCAGGTCGTGAGGATTAAGGTTGTGTTTTTTGAGATGTGGTTTGATCAGCGCTGTTTTGAGAGTGGATGGAACATGACCAGAGCGGAGTGAACAGTTTATAATTGTGGTAATGAGGGAGCTGAGAGCTGAAGTGTTGCATTTTATCAGAAAGGAAGGGAGTGGGTCTAGAGCACAGGTTGATGGTTTGATTTGACGAAGCATTGATTCAATCTCCTGCACCTCCACCTCCACAAAATCTGCAAAGCTGTGGTCAGGAGTAACAGATTCTAGGGGTATGCGGGTAGTTCGGGAAAGAGGTCCACGAATGTTGTCCACTTTGAGTGAGAAGAAGTCACAGAAATTATTGCACTGATCCTGTGTTGCACAGATAATTGAGGATGTTCTGGGTTTTAGGAGATGATTTATGGTTGTAAAGAGTTGTTTTGATTTTCCTGAATTTTTATTGATTATATTGGAGTAGTAGACGGATTTGGCTTCAGATAACAAACTGGAGTAGTGCTTCTGATGGTCCCGATATGCAATTTTATGCACAGTAAGGCCAGATTTCACATAGCGTCTTTCAAGAATCCGTCCAGCTGTTTTTACTTTCCTCAGTTCCGGAGTAAACCATGGAGCTGAGTGAAGGTAAGTGATGGTTCTTGATCTTACTGGAGCATGACTTACTAAAAGACTGTGCAATTTGGTGTTATAATACTGCACAGCTTCTTCAGCAGTAGTGAGGTCTGTAGACAGTTCTTTGAGATCAGCAGACAGTGCAGTTTGATCAATTTTATTTAAATTCCTAAAGCAGATTTGCCGCTTGCTTTTATCAAGTAGTGAGGATGCTGGTAGTTCCATTGACACAGCACAGTGATCTGACACACCCATGTCAAACACCTGGAGGCTCTTCACTGGAAGAGAGTCTGTTATCACCAAATCCAATGTGTGACCTCTGTCATGTGTAGGCACATCAACGTGCTGTTTCAGGTCAAAGCAGTCAAGCACTTGCAGAAATTCTTCCACAATGTGATTGGATGAGGAGTCCACATGAATGTTAAAATCTCCCAGAATTAAAATATTTGTTGTTGTTGTTGTAGTACAGAACGACATTAATAGGTCATATATTTCTGAGAGAAAAAGTGAATTTGGCTTAGGTGGCCGGTAAATCAGGAGTACTGTTACCCGAGTGGGATGCTCGCATTTGAATGCTAGGCACTCAAAGGATGTATTTGGTACTGGCACTGGGGTCAATCGGATGTCTGACCGATATATCACAGCCAGGCCTCCATATCCCTGAACGGCCAGTGGTACGGGCTCTCTCCAGGTAGGCATAACCAGTAGGGCAGGCCTCATTTAACTCTGAGTATTGTTCAGGTTTGTGCCAGTCACGCCAGCGTCCTCTCCCTCTCCTAGACCAGCATTTTGCCCTCATAATTAAGATAAGAATTCTTACACTAATATTGCAAGCAATACACGTTTGTAATAATCAATAGTAATTTCATTGTTTCTTTCATATTTGTATCTGTAGACGACACACGTGTTAGGAAAATACACATTGAGAGTATATGGACAGGTACAGAAATGTGAAACAGATGAAATACTACTGGGGTCCAGGTGGACTGCAAGTGTACGGATGAAGTAGGTTTTGCCACGTGTACTGATCAAAGTATAAAGCGGTTCCCTTTTTTGTACACAGTGGTCCCTCGTCTATCATGGCGCGGGAGTTACGTTCCAGACCCTCCCATGATAGACAAAAATCTGTGAAGAAGCGACCATATTGTAACACTTAAATATTAGTCGACTGACTCGTCTCCAGGGCTGTGGGTCAGGCGGGTTACAATTATCTTGCATTTTTATGCTCAAATCTTTTTGTTGTCTTCTGTGCTTAACATCCCCAGCACCACAGGATAATTTTCTACAGGTTTTATTCACCACTCAACACAACAAACATGGATGGGGCTTTTACCGACTCTCCCGCGGTACTGCAATTAAATCAGCTGTACCAGAAACAATAAGAATGTGGAACTAACATCTGGGACACTGAGCAGGGCAATAAGCAAACACAAAACAATAAAATACATGGCTTAAAGTATTCCGGCACCATGCCGGATTTCTGGCGTGTAGCGCCGATGTTTGGCTCGGAAAAAGAAAGATAGGAGTACATTGCCAATCGAATTCGTCTACCAATGGATTGAGGGGAACGCAACTTTTGCTCTCAACCAAACTAATATCACCAGCCAATGGGAAGTAGAGTGGGGGCGGGTCTGAGAAAGACGTTGAGATCCAGCTGCAGTTGAGTCCATACCGGCACTCATAGAGCGCAGTATTCTGCCAAAGCTGCTCAGTTGTTGTATAATTTCAGACTGATAAGTCCTCAGCGGTGGATTTGTAGTAGGATCACAATCATGTGATCATCAGTGGGCAGCTGATATAGCATTCACTTGTTGTCATGGTTACAGTGATGCCTTGGTGCTATCTCTCAATGATTCAATGATACAGAAGTATTGAACAAATCCATGGATCCAGACTATAACCTGCATCACTGCCAAAATCTAATCACTTGGTTCTTGTGTCATTTCTGACCTTCCCTGAAATTTTCATCCAAATTCGTTATTCCGCTTTTTTGAGTAATGTTGTGCACAGACAAATAGATGGAAGGACAAACGTACACCAATCATCACATAAGTCCACTGCGTTCCTTGGCGAACACAGACGGCAAGCCTTTTGGCTGCTGGTGCAGAATGTTGGGTGCTTGCTTCTGGACCATGTCACGAGTCAGACCCATAGAGCTGCTGTCCTCTCTGCAACTCACAACTGGTTTGCTGGGAGCAACAGCTACTGCAACCAACATAAACATAAATGACTGACCAGGTTTGTGATTTTCAAAATACGCGTGTGCGTTCATTGCAGAACACGACTTGTTGTCCACCAGATCTCAGCCACTCATTAATCTGTGTGAAAAGTTGTCTGAAGATAAAAGTGCTTTGTCAAAATTGTTCGTGTCAAATCAGCATGTTGGTTCCATAACTACACATGGCAGCATTTAAGAAAAGTCTTTCTGAACAGGTCAAAAAATGTGTTTTCATTGAATATGATGAAATATGATACATAACACACGCCTGTGTTCAGCGCAAGGTCAGGGAATGAACAGTCTTGGCAGAGTACTGCGTTCTCTGAGTGCTTTTCTTGTTCATCTATATTTTAAGGCTTTATAAACCCTCCCCACATACCGCACATCACTGCAGAGCAACATAATGTTCAGCGATCAAACATTTATGTGAAACGGACAAGGCCAGATGCTGGATGCTGCTATACACAGGAGACAGAGGAGACTGATGCCATGGTTGCTGAGTCAATCACAGCCCAGCGCTGTACGCTACACATTTTATTTGGATTAAATATTCTTTTAATAGTTTTAAATTAGTAGTTTTTACATATTTTTAATATTGTTTTCAATGATTTTAGGCTAGAAAATGCTTGTTTTACGGCAAAAATTATTAAAATAATGTAGTGATTGCAGATCCGGTCGCTATGACTGAACTGTTGTGCTGCAATGCACCATGGGAGTTTGGGGTGTTGGGGTTTTAAATGTCATTTTTATGATTTATGTTAGTGCCACATTTTTAATTTCACCATTGTCTCTTTCATGAAAATAAAAGCATCTGACAGTTGTGTAGTGCATTAAAGGCATATATCTGTCCTCCAGCACCATTTTTCAACGCAGCTCGCCACAAAAATAAATATAGAAAAATATCTATACCGCAAAATTCTGCGATATAGCGAAACAGCCGCAATACCAAATGCAGCTTAAAAATCTGCAATACAGTGAGACCATGAGAAGTGAACCGTGATATGGCAAGGGACCACTGTACTAATCTTTGCTACCAATAGCGTCAGAACTCAAGAATCCAAATAGTTTATCTCTTTTTCACACTTTAAGCTTCACTTTCATATGTGCTGCTCGTACTGTAGGGCTCTGCTAATGTGAAGCCCAAAACCCATTTGTAAGACATAATATCTTTAAAAAAGTCTTCAGTTAAACCATGGATCAGCCTGTAAAAACAGAAAGACTTGTCAGATTTTCAACTTTCCGATGGTCCTTGAACTTGTCATGTATGACATGCAGTTCATCAAAATGACTGTATTATACATGTCACAGTCAATAATCCACCAAAGGTTGTTAGCAGCAAATTCAGTATCAAAACTTAAAACTACACACAACTACACAACTGGCAAGCAACGACTGACTCAGCTGCAACTGACAGCCACATGACAAAAGTTAAATTGACTGTTCAAGTGAACTGCAGATGCACAGAAGAGACGACAAGAGAGATTGAGAAAGAAAAAGTAATCTGGATCAATAAAATAAATGCAGCATGGCTCAAAGTAGAAAGAGTTGATGTGCATAGCAGTGTGAAAAAGTGTTTGTCAAGGTTGTAAAAATGGACATAGTTATCTATAATTTGTAGAGTCACCGTGTTTTCCAATGTTGGTAGAACCTGTGGGCACTTGGAAATAAATGTGCATACTGATTGCAGTTTTTTCAGTTTTGTAAAAGTAGTGGTAAAAGAAATTCATGTTTTGTTTAAATCTGTCAGAACTGTGTCATACTGCACAGACGACATTTCAGTGCTCTGTTTCCATAGAGGTGAAAGACTTTATAGTGCAGTAAAGGATGAGCCCACTGTGGGGAAAAATGTGTCTGCCCAGACAGTGCTTGGAGGTCAGAGGATTAAATATCTTTGCTCAGATGTTTGTTTCCTTATCATCATGTTACTAACCCTTTCTCATGTGCCCCATTGTCCCTCCAGATCTCCCACAGCAACATGTGTTTAAAGAGGGCATTGGTCTCGCTAATCAGCAGCTCTGTAACCAGGAGACAAACTTTTGTCTGGACCAGGAGGACCCAGAGCCACCACAGATTAAAGAGGAACAGGAGGACCTCTGCACCAGCCTGGACCACACAGACCCAGAGCCTCTACAGATTAAAGAGGAACAGGAGGACCTCTGCACCAGTCTGGACCACAACGACCCAGACCCTCCACTGACTAAAGATGAACAGGAGGAACTTGGTATCAGTCAGCAGGGAGTGCAGATTGTACTGACGGATACAACTGATACCTTGCTATTGACTCCTACTGATGAAGACAGTGACAACAGTGAAGTAGAGCCAATCAGCGACGAGCTCCTCTCTTACAATTCGCCAGTAGCGGACAGTCCACATCAAGAAGGAAGTAAGCATGTCGACTCAGGGTCAACTGGAAATGCAGCTCTGAAGCCAAAGAAGAGTCAAAACAGAAAGAGCAGTCAGAGTCACAGTGTAGACAACTCAGTCCATATGAGACTACACAAAGGTGACAAACGGCATTCTTGTGAAATATGTGGGAAACGTTTCTGCCGAAGTAATCATCTGATTGTCCACATGAGAACTCACACAGGTGAGAAGCCGTATTCATGTAAAACATGCGGGAAAAGTTTCAGTCAACGTGGTAGTCTGACTGTCCACATGAGAACTCACACAGGTGAGAAACCTTATTCCTGTGAAAGATGTGGGGAAAGTTTCCCTTACTATCAGGGTTTGTCCACCCACATGAGAACTCACACAGGTGAGAAACCTTATTCCTGTGAAAGGTGTGGGAAAAGTTTCCCTTATTATCAGTGTTTGTGGTCCCACATGAGAACTCACACAGGTCAGAAGCTGTTCTCTTGTGAAAGATGTGGGAAAAGTTTCAACCAAAGTGGTACTCTGACTATCCACATGAGAACTCACCCAGGTGAGAAGTTGATTTCTTGCAAAATATGTGGAAAAGGTTTCAGTAGAAGTAGTAGCCTGACTGTCCACATGAGAACTCACACAGGTGAGAAGCCTTACATTTGTGAGACATGTGGCAAAAGTTTCAATAAAAGAGGTATTCTGACTGTGCACATGAGAACTCATACAGGTGAGAAGCCATATTTTTGTGAGATATGTGGAAAAACTTTCAGTCAAAGTAGCATTCTGATTGCCCACGTGAGAACTCACACAGGTGAGAAGCCATATTTTTGTGAGATATGTGGAAAAACTTTCCGTAAAAGTAGTGATCTGACTGTCCACATGAGATCTCACACAGGTGAGAAGCCATATTTTTGTGAGATATGTGGAAAAACTTTCAGTAAAAGTAGTGATCTGACTGTGCACATGAGAATTCACACAGGGGAGAAGCCTTACCCCTGCAACACATGTGGGGAGAGATTTAAAAAAGCATCAACACTGAAAAGTCACATGAAAACTCACACAGGTGAGACGCTGTAGTCATGGAACAACAGTAGGAACAAAGCTTGAAAAAGCATGCATTCATTCACATCTTTCAGGGTAAAAATAGGTCCTGTAGATTTAAAGATGTCAGACTGTGAGACGATCTTTTAAAATTTGTCAAGCTGTCCTATGGATACATAGCAACTATTACAGAAACACATTGCATTTTCAAAAGAAAGACAGCTGGAGACATCATACTTCTGACTAAAGACTTAATATGTAATTTAATGTTAGTTATTTATTCTATAGCTGAGTAGAAAGAGATGATGTTGGTCTGATTTAATGTAGTGAAGATAAGTTTACACATGAATGAAGTATTTATTTTATTAATCCTCACATTGAGTTCATGTATATGTAAATTAGCAACAGTCCAGTTCATTTTTAATCTGTATTTCTGTGGTGGTTTTAACACATTAAACTAGTTTCTGTAGTGTAGTAACATCTGGAAGTAACAGATCTGACTAGTTTCATGTCAGGTAAAGCTTCAGCCTTCTATAAGACAGTTTAATGTAAAAGTTCAACCCGGAGAGATTTCAGTTTCCTTCGGAGATGTTTGTTCAGATCAGATGACTTTGATGTAACACACTTGAAGTTTTGCTTTGTGAGTGCTGTCATGAGATGAAATGTAATTTCAATGCGGTTGGCTGATAAAATATTTATGATACATGGCTTTGGTATCACTGTTTGTGTGACACATTTTAACCCCAAACCTAAAAGTACTTCCTTCACTTGTTTTTTGTATTCTGTCGCCACTGACACATTTTCCTGTCTGTTTTAATGTGAAACAATAAATGGTTAAGTTGTTTGAGACAAAATCCTATTGTCCTTGTGTTCCATCAAGATACATGAAAATTTCAGTCCTCAGTAGAAGAATGTGAGTACACCTTTCATTGCTAAGATTCAAATGTTTTATTTTTTCAATACTATGCCCACCTTTATATTACCTGACAGCCTCAGTCCTCCCCAGCATGGAGGACACCAGTGTTGCACAAATGTCTGCAGAGATGTGCCATTCTTCAGAGATGCTCCTTACCAGAGGGGTTGTGTTGCTCTTCATTTGTCTTTTAAAATACCGACAAGATCTTCCACTGGACTCAAGTCAACCAATGTACTTGTCCATGTTCTACTTTGTTCTTTTTTTAAGAAAAAAAAAAAAGTGTGGTTTTTAAGACTTTTGGTCTGTCCGGAAAGGGCAGCACTGAGTCTTTTCTTTTTCTTTTTATGTGCTGATAGATTTGTATATCGTCTGCAAACCTATGAAAATAATCTTACATAAGCATATACAACAAAACAAGATTCAAAATGGAGCCTTGAGGGACCCACCAAGTGAGCAGAGTGAGTGAGCGAGTTTGAAGACAATACCTTCAGTCTATGACCATGAAGTGTTCAAGGTGTGATATTAAGATTCCCTGATTGGTTGAGGGCAGCAGTTGGGACTAGAATCACCAGAACAGCAGAGTGGGTCATTAAAAACTCTTCAAAGAGCTGTTTCAGATCTGTGACATGGTTTAATACCCGACAGAAATGTTTCATAAATGCTCTGGTTAAAAAATTTGCAGCCTTTGAATGGAAAATGTAACTTAGAAATCAGTGTCAAGTTAGAGGTAACAGAAGGGTCCAGATTTTTCTTTTTGAAAAGAACAACAGTCTGGGTTCATCCAGATTTATTTTCCAGTAATTTCCGGACACCAGAGCAATGGTTCCATCCAGTGTCATGGTGAAGAACACCAAGTAAGCTTTAAAAAGGTGGAAGTAGTTGCCATAGCAGCAGAAGAAGCAGCCACGGTGATACTAGTGTCTGGTAATAGCAGCACAAGTAAGAAAAGGCTGGGGGCAGTGTGTTGTTGCAGGCACTGGAGGACAGGAGTTTGAAGGACTTATACAGTAACAGCGCTGCAGTATTTGTAGCAGTATTCCGATGTACTTTGAGTACTTCACAGTTGTGGCATTCAGTAGAAATCATTGTTGTGATGTGATGTTGATTGCACTAGAGAGCAGCAGTGTAACACCAATGAGCCTGACTGCAGCAGCCAAGCATGTGACTTTCAGGACTGCACTGGTAGGACCACACTTCTAGGGCCACATGTGGCGGTACCAACTACCGCAATGGATGATCACTAAAGTGTGCAATTTCCAGTTTGAAAGGCTCATTATACCCGAAATACTGCTTTTTGTGTAATTTTAATGGTTTATTAAAGGAGTATTCCATACAATGTGCCACTTCATGTCCAAGTATTTGTAGTTTCCAAGGTTATTCTCCTCAAACATTACTTTTTTAACAAGTTATAGATTTAAAGGTTTATTCAAGACAAAATTCTACTTTATGTTTACATCTTCATAATTTTAAAGGCTTGTCTCACCCAATTTGTACTCTATAAATAACAAGTTAGGGTTTTAAATGTTCATTGAACCAAGATGTACTACTTTCTGAAGTTGCATGCTTTGGTCATTATCAGGTAAAGTACCAATTAAATCATTTGCTACGGCCTTTGTAAATTCAAGATCTCATGTTTGAAAGACTGAAGAGAGGCATTAATGTAATGGATAGATAATGAATGACCTAGTTAAAAGGATTAAAAACATGTTTAAAAACAGTGATTAATAGTACAAAGGATTAAAAATACATTTAAAAAAAGAAACAATCGTAAGATAAGAATTATGTGTTAGGAGAGAGTTTAAGTTCATTTAAAAGATACTTTAAAATCGTATTTAAAATGTGTTAAATATTGTATTGTTTATTTGTTCTGGTGTGTAGAAGAGAAGCGAATCCAACTCTGTGATTGATTAGTTGTGGCTAGGTTTCGCTGTCGTGCACTTCCTGTTTTGGTCTGTAGGGGGAGCTTGTTGCCTGCGGCTTCTCATTATACTTTTGGATGAAAGCTAGCGACAACAGCGTGTTTCTTCTTCATTCATTTCCCCCCTTTACAGGGGTGTAACATTAACAGCTACGATCCATAAAGCATTGACATATTTGGTGAACTTAGTTCGTCTCTTGCCCAGTATGGGTCAACATGATGCATCCTTAGAGACAGTGAAGCAAGCACGCTGTTCTTATCTAAAACGTGGTGATTTGTAGAATCTGATGAAGAGTTAAAACATAGTTTCTCACACTGGATTCACATTTCATACTCACACTATGACTATCATTCTATCTTAGCCAGAAATTAAGTTTTGCAGCTCATCCAGTTAAGCAGGTGATGTGAAAAATCATAGGTCATGAAGGTGCACTTATGAAAAACTAGTTCATGCATTTGTTACTTCTAGGCTCGACTACTGTAATTCCTTATTATCAGGTTGTCCCAATCATTGTTCCCTCTAAGCTGCGCGCGTGCGCAATTGCGCACTGCTGACACGGTCTCCGCGCACAGAAAATCTGAACTGCGCACAAAAAAAAAAATCCAACCTAAATTGTAAATAAAATAAACACGTAACAATTCATTCTGTGCTATTTTTCACTGTGAGTCAGTGAGTGACCGGTGACTGGCTGCTGCAGCCAATGATGCGATTCACATACGTATTTACCATAGACTGTATATAATGGTATTTACGCAGCTAATCAACGTCAGGCGTCCTGATGTGCAGCCATCGTTGTTCTCATAGATATGAATGAGTAGATAGGACACGCCCCTTTGAGCTGCGTGCTACAGCGAGGCTAAGCTAGTGGGGGCAAAGTTTCAGTGCATTCCGTTGATGTAGACGGCGTGAAAACGTAAACAACAAGTATGCCGTCTCACTGTGCTGCATACAGTTACACACTACGTCGTACGATTGAGACAAGGAAACTTGGAATGACTTTTCATAGGTAAGAATAGTTTTTGGCTCTTTTTTCATTATGAAATCTTGTTGAGAGCTTCCAGTCTATGAGAGCTAACTAGTTAGCCACTAGCAAAACGCTAAGGCGAGCTAGCAGCTTGACAACCAAATACCAGACGATTAATAGTAGCTGTTGTATAGTTGTACAAGCAGTAGTAGTAATACTAAAAGTACAAGCAGCAGTAGTAGTATAAACAGCTGTTAGAGTCGTAGAAGTAGTATCAGCATTTGTAATAGTATTACAAGTTGTAGTAGCAGTGCCAGTATCAGCAGCAGTAGTTAATAGTCACATTGCTATTACTACCACCAATACTACTAATAGTAGTTATAAAGCCTAACTCATGTATATCCAGATTACGATCTATGTTCTTCCTCCAAACCCATTTTATGATTGGAATTACAGGCAGTTCTTTAGGACTGCTCTCAAATAATTGAAATGTTACTAAACAAGGTTATACTTATCAAATTAAATAGCTCTGGTCTCCAGTATATTGGTGAATTCGGTTCTTTGTACTTAATTTATTAGCATGATTTCTTTTTTAATATGTTGTGTACAGACTTAATTACTTCTCTGTCTACTTTTCTTACTCCATGTAGGTTTCCCAGAGACTATGGGTTGAGGAGGAATTGGAAGTTTGTCGGCTTAGACCTGGTGTCATTCCATCAGTGTTAAACTTCCCGGCTCATCTTGGAAGAGTACGTGCCAGAAAGACCACAACCAAGCAGCCTTGAGATCTTAGACAGCGTCTCCCTGAGGTGGGTGTCGACAGTGTTCACGGTCAGGTCTGTGGTAATCCTGTCAAAAAACAAAACAGAAAAAAATCTAGATTATAAATCAACATGTAACCAAAGCACTCTGTGTATAACGCCATAGTATAGGATGTAGTTCAGAAAATGTCAAAGTATAGTATGCTTTACTCAAGAATAACATAGTATGGCCTGTAGTTCATAGTACAGCATGTTGGCAAGAAAAAACAACAAAACATAGATTATTATGTGGTTCAAAAAGCACAAAATGATAGGATGTTGCCTAAAATTGTCATGTATATGTGGTTCAAAAAATGTCATAGTGCAGTATATTGTCAAAATAGTATGTAATTCAAGAAAACATCAGAGTATAATATGTCATCTAAAAAATGCCATAGAATAATAATTTCATTGCACAAGTAAAAGTATAGTAACTTTTAAAACTGTTCGAATTCTTATGTTGCTAAAAAAACAAAAAAAAACTAAAACAAAAAAACATCACAGTAATATGTCAATGAAAAAAGCCTATAGTATAGCGTGTCGCCCAACAAACATCATAGTATAGCATGTCGCTCTAAAAACGTCACAGTATAGCCTTTAGTCCACAGCTGTCAGTAGGTGAGGAGCAACACAAAAACAGTCCAAACGCTGGTTTCCAGAGGGTTAGACGAGAATTTATTTGAAAGAGTAAGTTTACAACAACACAACATGTGAGGCGGTTAAAAACAAATGGGTGTTAGTAAAATAAAAATAAATAAACAGAACTAAAAGTGAACTTCAAGTTGACATTGATGGGCATTCCAACCAGCAACAAAGTAAAAGATAATCAATACGAAAAAAAACTCTTCCTGTTCACCTCTTAAAACCCCAAAACACACCGCAGTAGCAGCCTAAACTAAAACTACTAATGGGTTCCCTGTTTTCCTTTCTGAACAATTCAAAGGTCCCTCTCTATCTCCCCACACATCCACCAACCACTGGAACACATCTCCAAAGTTCTGCAGGTCCAGCTCAGCTTCCCCTCAGAAGAAGTGCTGCCACCTGCCAGATGAAGGAGCCTTTTGAGAGGCAGCTGGCATCGTGATTGGACTGTACTTTGGTCTGTTCCAATCCAGCTTCAGCTCCAGAGACGGCAGGCGGGACGAGTCAACGGAGGCTGGATGGACGAAGGTATGCAGCTGAGTACAATCCAGAAAACAACAGAGGAGGAGTGCAGCAGCCCAGGACCAGAACAAACAGAGTAGCATCGTATGTCTCTTAGAAAACATCATAGTAGAGCCTTTGGTATGAAAAAACACCATCATATACATCGTATATTGTACAAATAACAAGTCAAAGGAAAGAGACATACATTGTAGAATTGTAGTAATTGTGGGCTGACTGATTTCATTTTTTACTGATTTACGGTAATAAATACATTTAAAAATGACGCTACTTTGGCTCTGAACCTTTATCTACCTGTGGTCGCTCTGTCTTCTGGAGTGATTTGATTGGTTATACGTAACGAATAAAACTCCTTTAACTTAACATCTGTAAACAAAACAAAAACGTATCAACAAAGTTTTCTGTTAGAGTTTGTGTTCTTCTAAGTTTAACTCAAGATTTTAAATATTTTCATTTACTGCAAATGAATATCTACTCCAAATGTTTCACTAATAATCATTATCAGCCTTAAAAACCCACAAAACACCCCTTTTTACTCGACCACACTTAGTACAGTCCGGTTCCCTCTTCTATAAATCTGCTTGGAATCTTCCACTTCCTGTTTGTCAAAGTGGCCTTCTACCTGGACAGGTTTTGTTGGAGCTCATGCAACAAACATTTTGGGTAACTGCACTTTAATATGGATGGATGACACTGAATTAGAGTGTTTTAACGAGACTGAGTTAAGATGTGTAGCTCTGTCATTAAATAGGAAATTATTTCTCAGAATTCACAGAGAAAAGTCTGAAATGTTTGCTAGGTTAGCATCCCACATGTTCTTTGGCTCAGCTAAAGCTAACTCTCTCCAACTTCTGGATCTCTTGAGTTGCTTGTTAAAATATCTTGCTAGAGGTGCTGAAGCTCAGAAAGTCTGAGATGTTTGTTCAAAATAAGCTCATTCTCACGTCTTATCTGAACTGTCCTCTTTTGTTTTAACTTTCCCTAAACTTAGGAGTTAATGACAGAGCAGCACATCCAGACTCAGTCTCATTATGTAGAGATTAAACTTCAGTGTCATTCATTGATGTTAAAGTGCAGTTTTTCAAATGTTTGTTGCACATGCTCCCGACCAAAGCAGTCCAGGTGGAAGACGATGTGAAGAGAAAGCTCCAGAGGATGAATATCACACATTTACGTTGGAAATAAATGTCCTTTAATTAGACATTGTCATGCAAAAGTTGGATTTCCCTTCAATGATGTTCAAATCTTTGTTGAATGTTTTGTTGATGTTGGTTTCTAAATGTTTTTTGACACTCGGCCCCAAAGATTAAAACCTTCTACGGCTCACAAGCTGCAACAATTCACACATTATCAACTATCTTTCTGACTAAACTAAGATAAAAAGTGAAAAACTGCCTGATTCCTGCATCATGAATGTAAATCTTTTTGGTTTTTATGACAGTAAACTGAATATATTTGGGTTTGACATTTTATAAACCAAAACAAGAAATGAATTACTAGAGAAAACGACAGATTAATGGACAAAGAAAATGTGTTTTCTAACATATATGGCTGAATTACTCCAACATTACAAGATACATACAATTTTAATTCAATTTTATTCATATAATGCCAATTACAGGTCAAATTGTCTTAAGATGCTTTATTTTTATATTTTTTGTCATATTTATAATATGACAGTGTAAGAAATTTAAACCTCTTGACTAATCCAATTTATTATTTAGTTTTTAATAGACTAATTGACAATTCAAGCTTTCTCCACTAAAACTAATAAACAGTTTTAAATACTGCAGTCCCATGATGACAAGAATAAAGTTTGTCAACAAAAAGTAAATCTGCTGGTGGATTCCATTAAAGTCCTAATAAATGATAATAAAGTGTGATACTAAA